>NC_084588.1:56135198-56183461 GCF_033807715.1 Cololabis saira
ACTACAGACTCACCACCAGGAGACATGTGTTACTACAGACTCACCACCAGGAGACATGTGTTACTACAGACTCACCACCAGGAGACATGTGTTACTACAGACTCACCACCAGGAGACATGTGTTACTACAGACTCACCACCAGGAGGAGACATGTGTTACTACAGACTCACCATCAGGAGGAGACATGTGTTACTACAGACTCACCACCAGGAGACATGTGTTACTACAGACTCACCACCAGGAGACATGTGTTACTACAGACTCACCACCAGGAGGAGACATGTGTTACTACAGACTCACCACCAGGAGACATGTGTTACTACAGACTCACCACCAGGAGACATGTGTTACTACAGACTCACCACCAGGAGACATGTGTTACTACAGACTCACCACCAGGAGACATGTGTTACTACAGACTCACCACCAGGAGGAGACATGTGTTACTACAGACTCACCACCAGGGAGACATGTGTTACTACAGACTCACCACCAGGAGACATGTGTTACTACAGACTCACCACAGGAGGAGACATGTGTTACTACAGACTCACCACCAGGAGACATGTGTTACTACAGACTCACCACCAGGAGACATGTGTTACTACAGACTCACCACCAGGAGACATGTGTTACTACAGACTCACCACCAGGAGGAGACATGTGTTACTACAGACTCACCACCAGGAGACATGTGTTACTACAGACTCACCACCAGGAGGAGACATGTGTTACTACAGACTCACCACCAGGAGACATGTGTTACTACAGACTCACCACCAGGAGACATGTGTTACTACAGACTCACCACCAGGAGACATGTGTTACTACAGACTCACCACCAGGAGACATGTGTTTACTACAGACTCACCACCAGGAGACATGTGTTACTACAGACTCACCACCAGGAGGAGACATGTGTTACTACAGACTCACCACCAGGAGACATGTGTTACTACAGACTCACCACCAGGAGACATGTGTTACTACAGACTCACCACCAGGAGGAGACATGTGTTACTACAGACTCACCACCAGGAGACATGTGTTACTACAGACTCACCACCAGGAGACATGTGTTACTACAGACTCACCACCAGGAGACATGTGTTACTACAGACTCACCACCAGGAGACATGTGTTACTACAGACTCACACCAGGAGGAGACATGTGTTACTACAGACTCACCACCAGGAGGAGACATGTGTTACTACAGACTCACCACCAGGAGACATGTGTTACTACAGACTCACCACCAGGAGGAGACATGTGTTACTACAGACTCACCACCAGGAGGAGACATGTGTTACTACAGACTCACCACCAGGAGACATGTGTTACTACAGACTCACCACCAGGAGACATGTGTTACTACAGACTCACCACCAGGAGACATGTGTTACTACAGACTCACCACCAGGAGACATGTGTTACTACAGACTCACCACCAGGAGGAGACATGTGTTACTACAGACTCACCACCAGGAGGAGACATGTGTTACTACAGACTCACCACCAGGAGACATGTGTTACTACAGACTCACCACCAGGAGACATGTGTTACTACAGACTCACCACCAGGAGACATGTGTTACTACAGACTCACCACCAGGAGACATGTGTTACTACAGACTCACCACCAGGAGACATGTGTTACTACAGACTCACCACCAGGAGACATGTGTTACTACAGACTCACCACCAGGAGGAGACATGTGTTACTACAGACTCACCACCAGGAGACATGTGTTACTACAGACTCACCACCAGGAGGAGACATGTGTTACTACAGACTCACCACCAGGAGACATGTGTTACTACAGACTCACCACCAGGAGACATGTGTTACTACAGACTCACCACCAGGAGGACATGTGTTACTACAGACTCACCACCAGGAGACATGTGTTACTACAGACTCACCACCAGGAGGAGACATGTGTTACTACAGACTCACCACCAGGAGACATGTGTTACTACAGACTCACACCAGGAGACATGTGTTACTACAGACTCACCACCAGGAGACATGTGTTACTACAGACTCACCACCAGGAGACATGTGTTACTACAGACTCACCACCAGGAGACATGTGTTACTACAGACTCACCACCAGGAGACATGTGTTACTACAGACTCACCACCAGGAGACATGTGTTACTACAGACTCACCACCAGGAGGAGACATGTGTTACTACAGACTCACCACCAGGAGACATGTGTTACTACAGACTCACCACCAGGAGACATGTGTTACTACAGACTCACCACCAGGAGGAGACATGTGTTACTACAGACTCACCACCAGGAGGAGACATGTGTTACTACAGACTCACCACCAGGAGGAGACATGTGTTACTACAGACTCACCACCAGGAGACATGTGTTACTACAGACTCACCACCAGGAGACATGTGTTA
This sequence comes from Cololabis saira, assembly GCF_033807715.1. Lineage (NCBI taxonomy): Eukaryota > Metazoa > Chordata > Actinopteri > Beloniformes > Belonidae > Cololabis > Cololabis saira. The sequence continues at coordinate 56,137,622 of NC_084588.1, forward strand.
CTACAGACTCACCACCAGGAGACATGTGTTACTACAGACTCACCACCAGGAGACATGTGTTACTACAGACTCACCACCAGGAGGAGACATGTGTTACTACAGACTCACCACCAGGAGACATGTGTTACTACAGACTCACCACCAGGAGACATGTGTTACTACAGACTCACCACCAGGAGGAGACATGTGTTACTACAGACTCACCACCAGGAGGAGACATGTGTTACTACAGACTCACCACCAGGAGACATGTGTTACTACAGACTCACCACCAGGAGGAGACATGTGTTACTACAGACTCACCACCAGGAGACATGTGTTACTACAGACTCACCACCAGGAGACATGTGTTACTACAGACTCACCACCAGGAGACATGTGTTACTACAGACTCACCACCAGGAGACATGTGTTACTACAGACTCACCACCAGGAGGAGACATGTGTTACTACAGACTCACCACCAGGAGGAGACATGTGTTACTACAGACTCACCACAGGAGGAGACATGTGTTACTACAGACTCACCACCAGGAGGAGACATGTGTTACTACAGACTCACCACCAGGAGACATGTGTTACTACAGACTCACCACCAGGAGACATGTGTTACTACAGACTCACCACCAGGAGGAGACATGTGTTACTACAGACTCACCACCAGGAGACATGTGTTACTACAGACTCACCACCAGGAGACATGTGTTACTACAGACTCACCACCAGGAGACATGTGTTACTACAGACTCACCACCAGGAGACATGTGTTACTACAGACTCACCACCAGGAGGAGACATGTGTTACTACAGACTCACCACCAGGAGGAGACATGTGTTACTACAGACTCACCACCAGGAGGAGACATGTGTTACTACAGACTCACCACCAGGAGACATGTGTTACTACAGACTCACCACCAGGAGGAGACATGTGTTACTACAGACTCACCACCAGGAGGAGACATGTGTTACTACAGACTCACCACCAGGAGACATGTGTTACTACAGACTCACCACCAGGAGACATGTGTTACTACAGACTCACCACCAGGAGGAGACATGTGTTACTACAGACTCACCACCAGGAGACATGTGTTACTACAGACTCACCACCAGGAGACATGTGTTACTACAGACTCACCACCAGGAGGAGACATGTGTTACTACAGACTCACCACCAGGAGACATGTGTTACTACAGACTCACCACCAGGAGACATGTGTTACTACAGACTCACCACCAGGAGACATGTGTTACTACAGACTCACCACCAGGAGACATGTGTTACTACAGACTCACCACCAGGAGGAGACATGTGTTACTACAGACTCACCACCAGGAGACATGTGTTACTACAGACTCACCACCAGGAGACATGTGTTACTACAGACTCACCACCAGGAGGAGACATGTGTTACTACAGACTCACCACCAGGAGACATGTGTTACTACAGACTCACCACCAGGAGACATGTGTTACTACAGACTCACCACCAGGAGACATGTGTTACTACAGACTCACCACCAGGAGACATGTGTTACTACAGACTCACCACCAGGAGGAGACATGTGTTACTACAGACTCACCACCAGGAGACATGTGTTACTACAGACTCACCACCAGGAGGAGACATGTGTTACTACAGACTCACCACCAGGAGACATGTGTTACTACAGACTCACCACCAGGAGACATGTGTTACTACAGACTCACCACCAGGAGACATGTGTTACTACAGACTCACCACCAGGAGACATGTGTTACTACAGACTCACCACCAGGAGACATGTGTTACTACAGACTCACCACCAGGAGACATGTGTTACTACAGACTCACCACCAGGAGACATGTGTTACTACAGACTCACCACCAGGAGACATGTGTTACTACAGACTCACCACCAGGAGGAGACATGTGTTACTACAGACTCACCACCAGGAGGAGACATGTGTTACTACAGACTCACCACCAGGAGACATGTGTTACTACAGACTCACCACCAGGAGACATGTGTTACTACAGACTCACCACCAGGAGGAGACATGTGTTACTACAGACTCACCACCAGGAGGAGACATGTGTTACTACAGACTCACCACCAGGAGACATGTGTTACTACAGACTCACCACCAGGAGGAGACATGTGTTACTACAGACTCACCACCAGGAGGAGACATGTGTTACTACAGACTCACCACCAGGAGGAGACATGTGTTACTACAGACTCACCACCAGGAGGAGACATGTGTTACTACAGACTCACCACCAGGAGACATGTGTTACTACAGACTCACCACCAGGAGACATGTGTTACTACAGACTCACCACCAGGAGACATGTGTTACTACAGACTCACCACCAGGAGACATGTGTTACTACAGACTCACCACCAGGAGACATGTGTTACTACAGACTCACCACCAGGAGACATGTGTTACTACAGACTCACCACCAGGAGACATGTGTTACTACAGACTCACCACCAGGAGGAGACATGTGTTACTACAGACTCACCACCAGGAGGAGACATGTGTTACTACAGACTCACCACCAGGAGACATGTGTTACTACAGACTCACCACCAGGAGACATGTGTTACTACAGACTCACCACCAGGAGACATGTGTTACTACAGACTCACCACCAGGAGACATGTGTTACTACAGACTCACCACCAGGAGACATGTGTTACTACAGACTCACCACCAGGAGACATGTGTTACTACAGACTCACCACCAGGAGACATGTGTTACTACAGACTCACCACCAGGAGGAGACATGTGTTACTACAGACTCACCACCAGGAGACATGTGTTACTACAGACTCACCACCAGGAGACATGTGTTACTACAGACTCACCACCAGGAGACATGTGTTACTACAGACTCACCACCAGGAGGAGACATGTGTTACTACAGACTCACCACCAGGAGACATGTGTTACTACAGACTCACCACCAGGAGACATGTGTTACTACAGACTCACCACCAGGAGGAGACATGTGTTACTACAGACTCACCACCAGGAGACATGTGTTACTACAGACTCACCACCAGGAGACATGTGTTACTACAGACTCACCACCAGGAGACATGTGTTACTACAGACTCACCACCAGGAGACATGTGTTACTACAGACTCACCACCAGGAGACATGTGTTACTACAGACTCACCACCAGGAGACATGTGTTACTACAGACTCACCACCAGGAGGAGACATGTGTTACTACAGACTCACCACCAGGAGGAGACATGTGTTACTACAGACTCACCACCAGGAGACATGTGTTACTACAGACTCACCACCAGGAGACATGTGTTACTACAGACTCACCACCAGGAGGAGACATGTGTTACTACAGACTCACCACCAGGAGACATGTGTTACTACAGACTCACCACCAGGAGGAGACATGTGTTACTACAGACTCACCACCAGGAGGAGACATGTGTTACTACAGACTCACCACCAGGAGGAGACATGTGTTACTACAGACTCACCACCAGGAGGAGACATGTGTTACTACAGACTCACCACCAGGAGGAGACATGTGTTACTACAGACTCACCACCAGGAGACATGTGTTACTACAGACTCACCACCAGGAGACATGTGTTACTACAGACTCACCACCAGGAGACATGTGTTACTACAGACTCACCACCAGGAGACATGTGTTACTACAGACTCACCACCAGGAGGAGACATGTGTTACTACAGACTCACCACCAGGAGACATGTGTTACTACAGACTCACCACCAGGAGACATGTGTTACTACAGACTCACCACCAGGAGGAGACATGTGTTACTACAGACTCACCACCAGGAGACATGTGTTACTACAGACTCACCACCAGGAGGAGACATGTGTTACTACAGACTCACCACCAGGAGACATGTGTTACTACAGACTCACCACCAGGAGGAGACATGTGTTACTACAGACTCACCACCAGGAGACATGTGTTACTACAGACTCACCACCAGGAGGAGACATGTGTTACTACAGACTCACCACCAGGAGACATGTGTTACTACAGACTCATCACCAGGAGGAGACATGTGTTACTACAGACTCACCACCAGGAGACATGTGTTACTACAGACTCACCACCAGGAGACATGTGTTACTACAGACTCACCACCAGGAGACATGTGTTACTACAGACTCATCACCAGGAGGAGACATGTGTTACTACAGACTCACCACCAGGAGACATGTGTTACTACAGACTCACCACCAGGAGACATGTGTTACTACAGACTCACCACCAGGAGACATGTGTTACTACAGACTCACCACCAGGAGACATGTGTTACTACAGACTCATCACCAGGAGGAGACATGTGTTACTACAGACTCACCACCAGGAGACATGTGTTACTACAGACTCACCACCAGGAGACATGTGTTACTACAGACTCACCACCAGGAGGAGACATGTGTTACTACAGACTCACCACCAGGAGACATGTGTTACTACAGACTCACCACCAGGAGGAGACATGTGTTACTACAGACTCACCACCAGGAGGAGACATGTGTTACTACAGACTCACCACCAGGAGACATGTGTTACTACAGACTCACCACCAGGAGACATGTGTTACTACAGACTCACCACCAGGAGACATGTGTTACTACAGACTCACCACCAGGAGGAGACATGTGTTACTACAGACTCACCACCAGGAGACATGTGTTACTACAGACTCACCACCAGGAGACATGTGTTACTACAGACTCACCACCAGGAGGAGACATGTGTTACTACAGACTCACCACCAGGAGACATGTGTTACTACAGACTCACCACCAGGAGACATGTGTTACTACAGACTCACCACCAGGAGGAGACATGTGTTACTACAGACTCACCACCAGGAGACATGTGTTACTACAGACTCACCACCAGGAGACATGTGTTACTACAGACTCACCACCAGGAGGAGACATGTGTTACTACAGACTCACCACCAGGAGGAGACATGTGTTACTACAGACTCACCACCAGGAGACATGTGTTACTACAGACTCACCACCAGGAGGAGACATGTGTTACTACAGACTCACCACCAGGAGACATGTGTTACTACAGACTCACCACCAGGAGACATGTGTTACTACAGACTCACCACCAGGAGACATGTGTTACTACAGACTCACCACCAGGAGACATGTGTTACTACAGACTCACCACCAGGAGACATGTGTTACTACAGACTCACCACCAGGAGACATGTGTTACTACAGACTCACCACCAGGAGACATGTGTTACTACAGACTCACCACCAGGAGACATGTGTTACTACAGACTCACCACCAGGAGGAGACATGTGTTACTACAGACTCACCACCAGGAGGAGACATGTGTTACTACAGACTCACCACCAGGAGGAGACATGTGTTACTACAGACTCACCACCAGGAGGAGACATGTGTTACTACAGACTCACCACCAGGAGGAGACATGTGTTACTACAGACTCACCACCAGGAGGAGACATGTGTTACTACAGGCTCTCCACCAGGAGGAGACATGTGTTACTACAGGCTCTCCACCAGGAGGAGACATGTGTTACTACAGACTCACCACCAGGAGACATGTGTTACTACAGACTCACCACCAGGAGGAGACATGTGTTACTACAGACTCACCACCAGGAGACATGTGTTACTACAGACTCACCACCAGGAGACATGTGTTACTACAGACTCACCACCAGGAGACATGTGTTACTACAGACTCACCACCAGGAGGAGACATGTGTTACTACAGACTCACCACCAGGAGGAGACATGTGTTACTACAGACTCACCACCAGGAGACATGTGTTACTACAGACTCACCACCAGGAGACATGTGTTACTACATACTCACCACCAGGAGACATGTGTTACTACAGACTCACCACCAGGAGACATGTGTTACTACAGACTCACCACCAGGAGACATGTGTTACTACAGACTCACCACCAGGAGACATGTGTTACTACAGACTCACCACCAGGAGGAGACATGTGTTACTACAGACTCACCACCAGGAGACATGTGTTACTACAGACTCACCACCAGGAGACATGTGTTACTACAGACTCACCACCAGGAGACATGTGTTACTACAGACTCACCACCAGGAGGAGACATGTGTTACTACAGACTCACCACCAGGAGACATGTGTTACTACAGACTCACCACCAGGAGACATGTGTTACTACAGACTCACCACCACCAGGAGGAGACATGTGTTACTACAGACTCACCACCAGGAGACATGTGTTACTACAGACTCACCACCAGGAGGAGACATGTGTTACTACAGACTCACCACCAGGAGGAGACATGTGTTACTACAGACTCACCACCAGGAGACATGTGTTACTACAGACTCACCACCAGGAGGAGACATGTGTTACTACAGACTCACCACCAGGAGGAGACATGTGTTACTACAGACTCACCACCAGGAGACATGTGTTACTACAGACTCACCACCAGGAGGAGACATGTGTTACTACAGACTCACCACCAGGAGGAGACATGTGTTACTACAGACTCACCACCAGGAGGAGACATGTGTTACTACAGACTCACCACCAGGAGACATGTGTTACTACAGACTCACCACCAGGAGACATGTGTTACTACAGACTCACCACCAGGAGGAGACATGTGTTACTACAGACTCACCACCAGGAGACATGTGTTACTACAGACTCACCACCAGGAGACATGTGTTACTACAGACTCACCACCAGGAGACATGTGTTACTACAGACTCACCACCAGGAGACATGTGTTACTACAGACTCACCACCAGGAGACATGTGTTACTACAGACTCACCACCAGGAGGAGACATGTGTTACTACAGACTCACCACCAGGAGGAGACATGTGTTACTACAGACTCACCACCAGGAGGAGACATGTGTTACTACAGACTCACCACCAGGAGGAGACATGTGTTACTACAGACTCACCACCAGGAGGAGACATGTGTTACTACAGACTCACCACCAGGAGACATGTGTTACTACAGACTCACCACCAGGAGACATGTGTTACTACAGACTCACCACCAGGAGGAGACATGTGTTACTACAGACTCACCACCAGGAGGAGACATGTGTTACTACAGACTCACCACCAGGAGACATGTGTTACTACAGACTCACCACCACCAGGAGACATGTGTTACTACAGACTCACCACCAGGAGACATGTGTTACTACAGACTCACCACCAGGAGACATGTGTTACTACAGACTCACCACCAGGAGACATGTGTTACTACAGACTCACCACCAGGAGGAGACATGTGTTACTACAGACTCACCACCAGGAGACATGTGTTACTACAGACTCACCACCAGGAGGAGACATGTGTTACTACAGACTCACCACCAGGAGACATGTGTTACTACAGACTCACCACCAGGAGACATGTGTTACTACAGACTCACCACCAGGAGACATGTGTTACTACAGACTCACCACCAGGAGACATGTGTTACTACAGACTCACCACCAGGAGACATGTGTTACTACAGACTCACCACCAGGAGGAGACATGTGTTACTACAGACTCACCACCAGGAGGAGACATGTGTTACTACAGACTCACCACCAGGAGGAGACATGTGTTACTACAGACTCACCACCAGGAGGAGACATGTGTTACTACAGACTCACCACCAGGAGACATGTGTTACTACAGACTCACCACCAGGAGACATGTGTTACTACAGACTCACCACCAGGAGACATGTGTTACTACAGACTCACCACCAGGAGACATGTGTTACTACAGACTCACCACCAGGAGGAGACATGTGTTACTACAGACTCACCACCAGGAGACATGTGTTACTACAGACTCACCACCAGGAGGAGACATGTGTTACTACAGACTCACCACCAGGAGACATGTGTTACTACAGACTCACCACCAGGAGGAGACATGTGTTACTACAGACTCACCACCAGGAGGAGACATGTGTTACTACAGACTCACCACCAGGAGACATGTGTTACTACAGACTCACCACCAGGAGACATGTGTTACTACAGACTCACAACCAGGAGACATGTGTTACTACAGACTCACCACCAGGAGACATGTGTTACTACAGACTCACCACCAGGAGGAGACATGTGTTACTACAGACTCACCACCAGGAGGAGACATGTGTTACTACAGACTCACCACCAGGAGGAGACATGTGTTACTACAGACTCACCACCAGGAGACATGTGTTACTACAGACTCACCACCAGGAGACATGTGTTACTACAGACTCACCACCAGGAGACATGTGTTACTACAGACTCACCACCAGGAGGAGACATGTGTTACTACAGACTCACCACCAGGAGACATGTGTTACTACAGACTCACCACCAGGAGACATGTGTTACTACAGACTCACCACCAGGAGACATGTGTTACTACAGACTCACCACCAGGAGGAGACATGTGTTACTACAGACTCACCACCAGGAGACATGTGTTACTACAGACTCACCACCAGGAGGAGACATGTGTTACTACAGACTCACCACCAGGAGACATGTGTTACTATAAGCCCCTTTCACACAGCCAGTTCGAGGCGGGAACGTTGCGCCTTTAAGCCGCCTCGCTGTTCTGTGTGAAAGTCACGGAGGCGGAATGGGGGGGCCAAGTGGCCCCACCAATAAGCCGGCAGCGGAGGTAGTCACAGAGCCGAAACGGGGTCTGTGTGAATGACACAGCCGGCATGCCGGCATGCCACTAGACGCTGACGCTGTCGTCACGCCTCTGATTGCGGAACGCCGGCATGCTGTGTGAATTTACAGACGGGAGCGGCGTTATGCCGGCGTTGTATGGTTCTGTGTGAACCAACAAAGGCGGCGTATTGGCAGGACTTCTTTACACCAATATTGCGGAATCTCTGTGTGAAAGGGGCTACAGACTCACCACCAGGAGACATGTGTTACTACAGACTCACCACCAGGGACCAGAATGAAAGCAGTGAAAAGCTTAGATATATTTACTGCGTTATATTCAAGGGAAGAGCATTTAGCAATGGGACAGATGGATGTGATGATCCACTTTTTGGACATTATAAAGCCTGTACCACGTCCCCGTCCAGCAGAGCGAGGTGTTTGAGTGAATTCTGCATCTACGGATAGAGCAGCTGCTGTAGCTGTGTTTTCTGGGACGATCCAAGTCTCTGTCAGGGCTAGGACCTGAATGTCTGAGAGACGTAACAATGATCTGATGAACTCTGTTTTGTTAACTGCGGACTGACAGTTCCAGAGACCAAAGGTGACAGGATGTGGCAGACGGGTCTACCACAGGACAATGCAGGTTTTGAAGATTGCACTGCCTAGGGGAGGCGCGTTTTGATCTGTAACCATATCTGACCGGGATGGTTTAGAGACACATTTCGCATCTACTTTAGTTGTACGGGGTTGGACACTCAAAACTCTGCTCTGCACAGGTAGACTCACAGGTCTTTACCCTATGTGGTCTTAACCTGAAGTGGGCGGTAACCACGCCGACGCTTCAGCAAACGGATACCCCTTTTCCACCAAACCGGTTCTAGGGCTGGTTCTGGACCAGTGCTGGTGCTAGTCACAAACAGGTTCGACTTGCGAAACAGCTGAGAACTGGTTTGTTTTTCCACAGTCCGGTGCTAAGGGGAGCCACGCCATTTACGTCTCTGATAACGTCCGTTACGTCTCTGCTAACGTCAGTTACTGCTAACGTCCGTTACGTCTCTGCTAACGTCAGTTACGTCTCTGCTAACGTCAGTTACGTCTCTGCTAACGTCAGTCACGTCTCTGCAAACGTCAGTTACGTCGCTGCGTTTGTGTGAAAGTTGCAGCAACAACCAGATATCTGCTCTAACAGGACTTGGTCCACGTAGCTCCTCCGTGGACACATCTCTAAAAGACAGGTTGTCTCCTCCTCCCATGATGCTTTGCTGCATCCAGATTCATTCTTATTTGAAAATATATCTGTCTCACAGTCTTGCTATTGGTTGATCTTAATAATCCGCCCCCTCCGCTTACGTAAGCGGTTCTTTCCTCTAGACCAGTAAAGAGTTGGTGTTGCTTTGGAACCGGTTCTTCTGGACCAGCAAAGAGTTGGTGCTACCTTGGAACCGGTTCTTCTGGTCCAGTAAAGAGTTGGTGCTACCTTGGAACCGGTTCTTCTGGACCAGTAAAGAGTTGGTGCTGCCTTGGAACCGGTTCTTCTGGACCAGTAAAGAGTTGGTGCTACATTGGAACCAGTTCTTCTGGACCAGTAAAGAGTTGGTGCTACCTTGGAACCGGTTCTTCTGGACCAGTAAAGAGTTGGTGCTACCTTGGAACCAGTTCTTCTGACCCAAAGCCAGTTCTTTGTCAGTGGAAACAGAAATCCCGGTTCAAAACTCAGCACTGGCCCAGGACCAGAACCAGAACCAGCCCTGGAACCGGTTTGGTGGAAAAGGGTATGAGTGTGGTGAAATACCAGGAGTTGACTCAACTGCAATTCCAACTGGCTGAAACCGCCTCGTTCTTCTTCTGCAGTACAAAACAGTGACCCGCGTCATGGCCTCAACTGGTCCAGAGAAAACTGCTAACGGCAGAGATTCAGACTAACAAGGGCAATGAAAGTCCCAAAACCAAACCATAACCTCACCTAAACCGACTGATCAGACTTGCTGATGCCTTTAACAGAACCATCCAGATTTCTGCTGCCTTCATTACCCAGTCGGCTACAACATCTGTAATAATTCTGGCACGATTTAACACCAATTATGAGTAACCGTAACAACGGTAAAGAAGCAGGACGTGGAGCAGGAACACTAGTGGAGCAAGCGGGGGTGCAGAGGGGGCGGCCGCCCCGGGCCCACTGCTGCATGGGGGCCCCCGCCGAAGAGGGAAAAAAAACTGTGCTGAATAAAATAAGGAAAGTTGGACTGTATAACACTTGCGTTCATAAGAATAAAGTTGTTTAAAAAATAAAAATAAAAGAAATAGTCCCTTCTCCCCGTGTGTGTCTCCCTGTCAAGTACGGTTTGTGCGCGCGCGCGTCTGTTTACTTTCAGCCAGTTGTCGCATCCGAGTCTCTTTTTTTTTTTTTTTTTTTTTTCCCTTGTCTGCACACATATTAATGATTGATACCATGACGGTAGAAACCAAAAGTGTATATATGTGCATTATTACTATATTTAATATATATATACATATATGCATACATATGCGTACACATACATAAATATACACATACAAACCCAGTGATTTTTGTTTTTTTTTTTTGGGGGGGGGGGGGGTGACATCCACTGCCAATCCAGGAAGCAGGAACACACGGAGACACACGTCAAGCACTGGAAATCTGCAACAAAAAAACCACAAAACACGAAACCGGCACGGAGCCAACCAAAACAATAACAGCAATCGACCTAAATCTTGAGATCTGATCGCAGTCTGAGCTAAGCTATCACTACCGCTACCTAACCCCAAAAACTACAGAGCAAGCATGCAGGTGAACAAGCCAGTGTGTATGTCTATGTGTGTGTATGTATATGATCCTGCGTGTGTGTGTGTGTGTGTGTGTGTGTGTGTGTGTGTGTGTGTATGTATATGATCATGCGTGTGTGTGTGTGTGTGTGTGTGTGTGTGTGTGTGTGTGTCGCATCCGAGTCTTAAAGTCAAGTCAAGTCAACTTTATTTATAAAGCACTTTAAAAAGAGCAACATGGTCCAAAGTGCTGGACAGGCAAAAAGAAGACAAAACACCATAAAACACAAGGCACATAAATAAAACAATCATGATAAGTTAAGTGAATAAAAAAGGATAGAATAAAAGATAAAAGAATAAAATAAAGAATAAAAGAATAAAATAAACTCAACTGTCTTGCTAGGTGTTAAAAGCCAAGGAGAAAAGGTGAAAGGTTTTGAGAAGAGATTTGAAAACAGACAGAGAGGAAGCCTGTTTGATTTGCTGAGTCACGTTGTTCCAAAGTTTTGGAGCTGCAGCGAAGGCGTGGTCCCCTCTGAGCTTCCTCTCTCGGGAGCAGCTGATCAGCTGACCTGAGAGAGCGACTGGGTAAATAAGGGAGGGACGGCGGGGCAAGACCATTCAAGGATTTAAAAGCAAATAAAAGAATTTTAAAATGAATCTGAGACTGTATGGGCAGCAGTGGAGGGAAGCTAAAATGGGGGAAATGTGCTCAAATTTGTGAGTGCCAGTTAAAAGGCTGCAGCATTCTGGACCATCTGGAGATAGAGGAAGCACTAACCCCCACATAAAGGGCGTTGCAGTAGTCCAGCCGAGTGGTAACAAAGGCATGGATAACTATCTCAAGCTGCTGTCTTGAAAGAATTGGCTTTATTTTAGCCAGCTGCCGCAAGTGATAAAAACTATATTTGACAACCGCCCTGATCTGGCTGTCAAGCTTTAGAGCTGCATCCACTTTGACCCCTAGATTTGTGATGGTTGGCTTTACATGCTGGGCCAAGGGCCCCAGATCTGGAAGGCTATTCCAGCGGCGCCACCAAAAACCATCACTTCAGTCTTTTTCTCATTGAAGTTTAAAAAGTTCAGAGACATCCAGGCCTTTATGTCATCAAGACACTTAACTAGGGCAGTAACAGAGTAATTGTCTTTCTTTTTAAGTGGGACATAAATCTGACTGTCATCTGCATAAAAATTATAAAAAATCCCATGCTTCCTAAGTATGGAGCCAAGCGGGAGCAAATACAGGGAGAACAAGAGAGGGCCGAGGACCGAGCCCTGCGGAACCCCACAAGAGAGAGGAGCGGAGGAGGACACAGAGTCGCCAAGGCTGACACAGAAGGTTCGGTCTGCCAAGTACGACCTGAACCATTCCAGTGCTACGCCCCTGATGCCCACCCACTGCTCCAAGCGAGAAATTAAAACTTTATGGTCCACTGTGTCGAAAGCCGCCGTTAGATCTAAAAGCAAGAATAACACAGTCACCATCTGTGGCTAAAAAGATATCATTAAAAACTCTTAAAAGGGCTGACTCGGTGCTGTGCAGAGATTTAAAACCGGATTGGAATACCTCAAGAATATTGGCCATTCATTGACTGCAAACTATCTTCTCGAGGATTTTTGACAGAAAGGGTAGTTTGGAGATCGGCCTGAAATTGGCAAGAGCTGCAGGATCTAGTCCAGGTTTTTTAATCAGGGGTTGTACAACTGCATGTTTAAAATGTACAGGGACCACACCTGAAGACAGACTACTATTTATAACTGCAAGAGCAGAGGTTCCAACAGTGGGGAAAACCTCTTTAAATAGTCGAGGAGGGACAGCATCATTTGGAGAACCAGAGGGTTTCAACTGACCAACAATCACCTGTAAACTGGACAGAGTCACAGGTTCAAACTGGTAAAACACAGCAGAGCAGGTGACAGGGATTGAGGGGTCACGAACAGTGAGTGGAATGAGAGCCCTAGCAGAAGAGACCTTATCAATAAAAAAGTGAAGACATGTTTCACAAGCAGCAGGGGAGGCCTGTATAACAGTGTGCTGAGCATTAAGAGCTGAATCAATGGTTTTAAACAAAACATGTGGTTTGTGAAAGTTTGAAAGAATAATATTAGACAGATATTGCCTTTTAGCATTTTTCACAGTTGTCTGATAATGTCGCCAGCGGTCCCTTAAAATTTGAAAAGACACCTGCAGTTTGTCCCTTTTCCACTTTCGCTCAGCTTTACGGCACTCACGTCTGACAGCACGAGTAGTGTCATTTAACCAGGGCTCAGATCTACTTTTAAGCAGGAAACTCATGCTGAGTTTCAGCTGAAGTTGATTAAAAACTCTCTCCGGGCTGCATGGATGAGGCCTGTTAGATTTGCAGCTTCTCCATCCATAGCAGGCACGGCGCCGCCTGCCCCGTCAGCCATAAGAACCACAGGAAGGAAATTGTCTCAAAACATTGTTTTATTTAAACCTCTTCATAGCACCGGTAAAACACTTCAGTAGCCATGGCATGTCGTGAAAAAAGTGAAAGATAAAAGATCCTCTACATCATTCCCGTAAAGCAAAGTGAATTAACGTAAAGTGTCGCAACATATAAAAAGAGTCACGACAGTAATAACATCCCCAGGAGGCTGGCCGTATTAATTACAATATAATCTGATACAAAAACAAACAGGTCGTAAACCATGTAATAAGGGAGCAAATCAGAAATGCATGAGATCATACAACTTAAAATAACTATAAATAATATGATTGCTGAGAGCACAACTTAACACCGTCCCTTGCTCTCATCATCTCAAACCAAATACCGGGACCACACTTTTAAATTCCAAAGAACCACCTCTTGAACTTAACAGTTCTAATCTTTGCTACAGGTTTTGTCAATATGTCTGCGATCATGTTCACTGATGGACAGTAGACAAAGTCTATCTTTCCCTCAGTGAGTGCTTCACGGATGAAGTGATATTTCACATCAATGTGTTTGGATCTCTGTCTGTTCACTGGGTTTTTACTCAGTGCGATGGGCCCCTGATTGTCTCCATAGATTCTTGTACAACTGTATTCTCTATTATCCATGCCATTTAACAGTTGTGTTAAATACATGCTTTCCTGGGTAGTGGTTGCTAGAGCAATATACTCAGCTTCACAAGTTGAAAGAGCCACTGTAGGTTGTTTCTTTGACTTCCAGGAAATTGCTGGGCCTTGTTTTCTCAGGCTGAAACAGTATCCTGTAGTGCTACGTCTATCCTCCACAGAAGATGCCCAATCTGAGTCACTGTAGGCTATCAGGATTAAATCCTCATCATTTTTCCGGAAACACAGTTCGTAATCATTTGTACCTTTTAGGTATCTCAAAACATGTTTGGCAGCCACTAAGTTCTCTGCTTTCGGCTTTGCCAGTGTTTGTGACAGTTTGCTAACTATCCAACGGATGTCTGGTCTGGTACAAGTCATGGCATAGATCAGGCTGCCTACAATCTCACGATACTCTTTAGGATTTACCAACTCATTTTTGTCACTCTCATTTGTCTCCAATTTTAGCTCGCATGGTGTATATCTGGGTTTACACTCCGACATTCCAAACCTTTCAAGCATTTTTAGGATGTACCTTTTCTGGCTCATTTTGATTTCATCACCTTCTTGTTCAAATTGTATGCCCAAGAAGTATGTTATTTTCCCCAGATCTTTCATATTGAATCTGGATGTCATAGTGTCTTTGAACCTGTTGAGTAAATCATTATTGCTGGCTGCAATTATAAGATCATCTACCCAGATGATGACAAGGATCACATCATTCTCTATCTGTTTTCTGTATACACAGTGGTCAGATAGATTTCTCACAAAGTTGTCTTGTTCTAAGTGATCATTTAGCAGTTTGTACCAGTTTCTCCCAGATTGTTTCAGGCCATACAGGGATTTCTTTAACTTGTACACCAACTTCTCTCCGGTCTCTGATATAATTTCAAAACCCTCTGGTTGCTCCAAGAAAATTTCCTCATTTATAGGAGCGTGTAAATATGCTGTTTTAACATCCATTTGATGGATGATGAGGTTGTTTTGGACTGCTATCTGCATCAATGCCCGTACTGATGTAATGTTTGCTGTTGGGGCAAACGTCTCATGGTAGTCTATGCCTTCTGTTTGATTGTACCCCTTTGCGACGTATCTAGCTTTAAAGATTTTTCCTCTTTCAGCATTTTCTTTAAGGGCATATACCCATTTCCCTCCTACTGTATTTTTCCCTTCGGGTAAAGGAGTCAGTTCAAATGTCTCATTGTCTTTGAGTGAGTGGATCTCTTCCTTCATAGCGTGTTCCCATCTTGACGCCTCGGGTGACATCCGGGCTTCACTATAAGTTTGGGGGACCCCGCATACAGCCCTGTAACAATAATCAACACTTGTGTGAGTTACATCGTTATCTTTGAGGTCTGTTAGATAATCATCTAAGTATTTTGGAGTCTGCTTTTCTCTTCTTGGATACTGCCGGTTTTGACTATGCGTAGGTCCTGTCTCCGTACTATTCTTGTTTTCGTCTAGTACTAAATTTTCTGCAGTTTCATCATGTGATACATCTGTGCTAACATTCTCCTCTTTCTCATTTAAGGCCTGTTTTTCTGTACTATCCTCACTATGTGGTTTATCAGCACTGTCCACATTTTCAGATTTTTTGCCCCTGTATTCCTGGACTTCTGGATCATAATCATCCGTTTGTGTCTGTTGTTCAACACTGTTCTTTCTGATGTATTTCACCAGTCTGTGTTTTGACACTTTTTCTGTCTGTGGGTTGTAGACCAGATATGCTGGGCTGTTCTTACTGTACCCCACAAATATCCCTTTCTCACATCTGGGATCCAGTTTCTTATGATCATGCTTGTATGCATAACACTCAGATCCAAACACCCACATTTTGGCGAGATCTGGCTTTCTTCCTGTCAACATGAAGTATGGGGTATTTTTAATCCTGTCATTGTAACATCTGCTATGAATATGAGCTGCATTTTGCACGGCATAAGGCCACAGTACCTTTGGTAACCCCTTTTCTAATAACAGACACCTTCCCATCTCAAAAAGAGTTCTCCACTGTCTCTCAGCGGTATCATTTTGATGAGGAGAGTATGGGGATGATGTCTCATGTCTTATACCTTTATCCCTTAAAAGTGACTCAAAGGCATTGCTTGTGTATTCTGTCCCGTTGTCTGATCTGATACATTTCACATTGCCATATGGTGCGCTGTCTGCAAAGAATTTCTCTGTTGCTAATGTTGTGTCACCTTTGTTTTTAAGAAAATAAACCGACAATGCCCCTGAAAAATCATCTGTGAATGAAATGGCATACTTATATCCATCTTGACTAGTTGGCTCAATTGGGCCTGCCAAGTCGGTATGTACCAACTCAAGGGGTGCATTAGCTTTTGCATCAGCTCTCCTATTTCTACTGTTGGTGAATTTTCCCTCTGTGCAGACACTACAGTCTATTTTTGTGTTACCTGTGATCCTCATACCCTCTACCACACTTGGTAATTTCAATACATCATCCACATTACAATGTCCCAAAATCTCATGCCATGTTTTGACATCACAAGTTAAACTGATTTTGTCACTGGACATCATATCCTTAACTGAATCATCAACACATTGTTGGTGGTTATTTACCGTTCTTAAGTAGTAGAGTCTCTCATGCTCCTCTATGCAGAAGACTGTTCCATCTTTGGTTGTGAGTTCATTTCGTCCCTCTTTGAAGATCACTTTGGCCCCGTCAGTCGTGGCTGCTTTCACAGAGACGATGCTTTGAGGGTAAGTTGGTATGAATAAGGCTTTCTTCAATGTGACGGCGACACATCTTCCTTTTATGTCCTGCAGAAACACCTCGGCGTCGCCTCTTTTCAATGCCACGTTGTTCGCCCTGGTTCCGTCAGCAAGCTCCATGTAGTGTTTCTCTGGGTTGAAAGTCTCATCAAATCTTGTGAATTTGTTTTTCTCATTTATGATGTGCGATGTGGCTCCACAATCTACCATTACTCCATTTTTCTTAATATTGTCAGGAAGATACTGTTGACTGACCTTGAATACGAATGTTTCTTCCTCCTCGTGGTCCCGTTGTCTTTCTGCAGTTTGTTTTGCATCATCTTTGTACTTGGTTTTCCTTCTGCATGTCTCTTCACTGTGTGTGGAGCTCCTATGGTAGCTGCACCACTTAGGTGGCCCTTTCCGGCTGCAGTCTCTTGCCATATGGCCGCGGTTTCCACATCCGTAGCAGGTCACCGACGACACGTCCACTTTCATCACAGTGTCCATTTTAGGTTTAATGTTGAACTTTTCTGTCTCCTCGTAGCATGGTAGTTTACTTTTGAACTGGGTAAACGTTAATTCATCGCTGCTCTGTGTTGTATGAATGGCGAAAGGCTTGTAGGATTCTGGGAGGCCCTTCAGAATCATAGCTATTATCAGCCCATCACTGATTACCTCCTTTGTATTTCTCAGGGAGATTACAGCCTTTTCAGCACGAATGATATAGTCTGTTACAGTTTCTCCAGGTTCCTTCTGTAGGGAAGTTAGTTCTGTATACAGGGCAATGATTCTGGGCTTACCCTGACTGGCGTAATGGCTGCGTAGTATTTCTAGAGCCTTTTTGCCATCGTCTGCCGCCTCCCTCATTACCAACGACAGACTCGTGTCGTCGAGGAACTGAATTAGCTCCGCGTAGCATTCTGCGTTCTTTTCTGGGTCTGGGTCAACGGTGGAGAGTATTGTATCCTTCAAGCCACATATTCTCAGGTGGCCGAGAAACTTTACTTCCCAAAGTTCGTAGTTGTTTTCGTCTCTCTGTCGAAAACTAACCTCTGCCATCTTCCTCCTCCTGTGCTGCGCCTGGGCCCATAACCTGTTAGATTTGCAGCTTCTCCATCCATAGCAGGCACGGCGCCGCCTGCCTCGTCAGCCATAAGAACCACAGGAAGGAAATTGTCTCAAAACGTTGTTTTATTTAAACCTCTTCATAGCACCGGTAAAACACTTCAGTAGCCATGGCATGTCGTGAAAAAAGTGAAAGATAAAAGATCCCGCCGCTCCTCTACATCATTCCCGTAAAGCAAAGTGAATTAACGTAAAGTGTTGCAACATATAAAAAGAGTCACATCCCCAGGAGGCTGGCCGTATTAATTACAATATAATCTGATACAAAAACAAACAGGTCGTAAACCATGTAATAAGGGAGCAAATCAGAAATGCCTGAGATCATACAACTTAAAATAACTATAAATAATATGATTGCTGAGAGCACAACTTAACAAGGCCAAACTATCAAACCTCACCTTGCTCTCAATCGAGAGGGACATCGCCGTTGATAAGAGCAAAGTGATTGTGACCAAAAAGACGAGTCATTAAGAAATCCTGGCTGAGGTCGACGTTGCCAGATCTGACAGGTTCCAGCCCAAATGCAACGTAAAACCCACTGAAATAATGAAAACCAGCCCGAATCTTACATTCTCTGTTAAAACCATAAATTATTAAATGCGTAATACATTTCATCTTCACATTACTAAATAGCCCAAAAACGTTCAGGCTCAGAAACAGAAACTACAATGAAATTGACTAGATTAAAGCAAATATATTATCAGTGAGTTTATTGTGTAAGTTTCTACTTTTCTCTGCCATAATGGAAACTTTTTTGTTAATAATTTATTCTAAATATTTAGTAAAAACCAGGAAAAGCAGCCCAAATATATATTTTTCAGCCCAGTTGGGCTGAAACTTGCCCAACCTGGCGACACAGATTTCAATTTCAATTTCAATTTCAATTTTATTTATATAGCGTCTAATACAACAGATGTTGTCTCTAGACGCTTTCCAGAGATCCAGAACATGAACATGAACATAAACATAAACATAAACCCCCGAGCAATTATTACATAAACAATGGCAGGTAAAAACTCCCATAGTGGGAGAAAAACCTTAAGCCAAATAGTGGCAAGAAAAACTCTCCTTTAGGAGGAAGAAACCTTGAGCAGGACCTGGATCATAAGGGGGGACCCTCCTGCCGAGGGCCAGACTGGGGGAGTCAGGGACGTCGACAGCACAGCAGGCAGGTGGAAGCAGCAGCGGGATGACCAGAGGTGGGGGGCACAGGCCAGAACGCGGCTCCCGAGGCTCCAGCCTGCAAACATGCACAAAAGAGAAAAAAGGGGGGCCGGCACAAGAAACTACAGGTACGATGGACAAAAATGATAGCTATGAGATATTTATAATAAATAAAAATGGAAATGGAGAAGAGAGGAAGGGAAGAGGAGAGGAGAAGAAGGGTGAGAGGCACCGCCCAGCGGATCATGTCGGTGCCCCCCTGCAGCATAGGCCTATAGCAGCATATTTACCAGCAAGCTATATTTGAGACTAACTATTATAGTCTTGTTCTATAGCTGCAACTATCACTACTGACTCTAACACACTAGAGTTTACACTACCTAAAGATTTACCAACACCAGCTAGAGGTTTACTAAACACTAACTATAGGCTTTACTAAACAGAAAGGTTTTAAGTTTAGTTTTAAAGGTGGAGGTGGTGTCAGCCTCCTTAACCCAGATTGGAAGTTGGTTCCATAGTAATGGTGCCTGATAGCAGAACGCCCGCCCTCCAAATCTACATTTAGATACTCTAGGAACTACGAGTAAACCTGCACTCTGAGAACGGAGAGCTCTGCCAGGAACATAAGGCTCTATCAGGTCTAATAATACTGCGGAGCTACGCCGTTTTGGGCTTTATATGCAAGTAATACAATTTTAAATTGAATTCTGAATTTTACAGGTAGCCAATTAGATTTAGAACATCCGCAGGAGATTCTCCTCAAAACGATGAAATAAACTCTTTAATGAATAAAATGAAGACCATTGGACATTTAAATGCCTTATTTTAGCAAAAATTGAATTTGAGAGTTTTAAGGATGAGGCTGCATGGATGAGGCCAGACTATCAAACCTCACCTTGCTCTCAATCGAGGGAGACTTCGCCATTGATAAGAGCAAAGTGATTGAAAGGTTTGCGGCGATGAAGAACCAGCTGATGGTTCGGAAATAGTTCGGATTTAAAAAAGTTTTCAAATGAAAGTTTTTTTACCATCGCTGGATGAAACCATCATTGGTAAGCTGACATAATATTAATTATTTCTGATAACATTGTCATAATGCTGGATATATGGCCTTTCCTATATTGTTTGTTGCTGTTTGACCGCCGTGTCGCTCGGTCAGTGTTAAATACATGTCGTCGTTGTAAACTGTTGTGTAGGTTGAACACTGAATTGTGCTACTCGGCTGTATTGAATCCTAAATCACTGGATGTCATTTGATTTTTATCTCCAGGTTGATACCTATATCTTAAAGTCTGCATTAGGCTTTTTTTTTTTACCAATCATGTTTTAACGGGGATGTTTAGGCCACAAGGGCCCATCTAGAATGCTTCGCCCCCCCTGGGCTGGGACCACTGCTCCGCCCCTGAGCATGAATAAAACAAAGACTAAGAAGAACGACGTCTGGACAGTTTTAGTGCTCAATTCTCAGGAAAAGTGTTACATGATGTAACACTTTGATGTAACTTACATCAGGATCAAATTAAGGGATTTTATTACAACGTTCATGTTAAGTTTCTAATATTAATTCATCTCAGCCGGTTCTATGAGCTGTTTCATAGGGACTTTATACTTTCAACTTTATAAATTCATTGAGTTTAATTCAGTTGTTTTATGAGGAAGATATTTAAGTTGAATGAGTGATTAAAACCATGTTGGAGGTTATAAGTAGAACACAGGTCTCCATGTTACTGTCAAGTTCATTCATTAGCGGCAGAAATAAATACATTCAGGTCAATTCACCAACTAATATCGTTCTTTCTTAATGTTCTATGTTGTGGTTTTGGGCTGCTTGTGTCGGTCTGGTTTTCAGAGTCTCGGTCACTGCTTTTCCTGGTCAGACCTGGCAACCCTGCTTGTGTCGCAGATACTTTAGTCAAGTTTTCTTCCACTTTCTCCTGGACAGGTTTCTGGGTGTGGAGCTCCGTGTGAAGGCGATCGGAGCAGTTTTTAAACTCCAGCAGCTCCGTTTGTGGACAGAAGCGCCGCAGATAATTCCCGTTAACGGAGTCCCAGCTGGAACTGAAGGAGAAGGAGCCGACGGTCCGACGCGTCCAGATGTTGGAGCGGAGTCGGTGAACGAGCAGCAGTTCAGGTAGATGACGGTCGTGTTTACACATTCATATTTCAATATTTGTACAGTAACATTGTTTGAAATTCACTGTGCTTGTAGTGATTAGTTGTGAAGAGGGCTGTATGAGGCATTGGGTGAAATTATGGGAGAATTCATTTTTATAGTCTCCGCAACACAGAGCCTGAAGCGAAAAAGGAGACCTTTTTAGAAAAGTAAGGTGTTTGAAGTTTAGATCTTAAAAGAAAAGTGTTTCATCCTTCTCTTTTACAGTAAGAGTGTGTAAATATTACGGTGGAAGTTTATATGAAAAACATATCTGATCTCAAACTCAAAACTTCATATCTTTCTGTTTCTGAACCGCTTTCATTCATTTACCGTAAAGACTGAAATAGGAGCGCACATGAAAATTTAGGAGCGGCTGATTTGACCACGTAAATACGAATGACGGCTGCTGGACCGCAGTTCCGTCCATGTGGAGGAGGCGGAGATTGAGCCGCTGCTCTCCCGCTGTCCGACACTCTGAACCCGCGGAGCGGAGACGCGCCGCCGCGGAGACGGAGAAGGAGCTCAGTATCAGATCATTATTGTGTTTGTGGGGGAAGAAACAGCTGCCGGCCCGAATAGATCAGAAATATGTGGAGACTAACGGTAACTAACCCTAACCCCATTTTAGTCCGGGTTGTGCATTTTTTACAATAAAACTATTTTATATAACTATGTATTTGTCAACTTTAATTGAATTTATTCTGGTTTGAGTATTTTACAATAAAAACATAATTTTCCACTTTTATTGAACAGTTTTACAATATAACAATTTATAAAACTGTATCTTCCCAGTTTGAATATTTTATTCCAGTTTTTATTGCACATTTCTTTATAATATCAAACTAATTTATTTTGGTTATTTATGTCCAGTTATACAAGTTCTCTCAAATTCATATATTCAGGGATATGAAACTTTATTGAAAGAACATTTTAAAACTTAACTGGTGGCCAAGTAACGCATTAAAGCATCTCTGACACCCGCCCCCCCCTGCTCCCCCTCTAGCCCCTGCGCCGCTGCTTCCACAGGTGCTGCTGCAGCCGCAGGTACATCCCATGAATTCTCATAGGTCTCCCCATGACCTTCACACAGGTTATGGAGAGCACAACATGCCAGCACCATAGCTTTCACTAGCTTGATATCTGAATCGTTCCTTTTCAGGAGGCAACGCCACCTCCCATTCAGTCTGCCAAAAGCATTTTCCACAACTACCCGTGCACGACTGAATTTGTAGTTGAAAGTTTTTTAGACCAGAACCAGAAACGGACTGTAAATATGTTTCTTTCTGCTGTAAAGTTGGACATTTGAACACGGAGGTCAGCGGAAATGAACTCGCTGTTGCCGCCTCTAGTGGTCAGTCGAGGAACTGAAACCAGTCTCCTGGACTCACCAGGGTCTAAGGTGTGTCAGTAATTAAGAGTCAATGATGATCTTTTGTCTTGGACACAGAAACTAAGAGCAAACGTGTGATTAAATGGAGTGTAAATGTGGGTTGAGGGTGTGAGCTGAGCTGCAGCTCCATGACTCCATCTAGTGGTCGGATAGTAGAAGTGCAGCAGCTTCCTCACTGCTGTCGGTCATGAAGCTGAAGAGAAGATCAGTCAGAGCTGCTCGTTGAACATCTACCATGACGTGTGTTTCCTCTGCTGGTGAAGGTAAAAAGGTGTGTGTGAGCTGATGTGAATCCAGCAGCATGGATCAGTGTGAGGACAGAGAGGAGGGAGTCCTTCCCTCCAGAACCTCCCCCAGGGGAAAACCTGAGAGAGAAGAAGAGAGGTGAGATGATCTAACTGTCCATGACTCTTCTGCACGTCAGAGTTCAGCCCTCACGTCACCAAACACCTTTATTACAGGAGACAATCTGGACCTGGACCTGGACCTGGACCTGGACCTGGACCTGGACCTGGACCTGAACCTGAATCCAGCTGTGTGTCCTTGAAGAGTGATGCATCAAAGGATTTACCTATCGTTTTTAAAGAAGCTCCTGGTTTTCCTTCAGAGAGGTGAGTTGTTTCGTAAACGTTTCTGAAAAACGTAACTGAGACTGAAACGTTTTCATCGTAACATGATTTTTTTATTTTTAGAAATATGTGTCTTGATGATTTTCAGTTCAGTTTTATTTATCATGACCTCACGTCACAAAACACTTTTATTACAGGAGACCTGGACCTGGACCTGGACCAGGACCTGAATCTAGACCTGGACCTGAATCTGGACCTGGATCTGGTCCGAGCTGTGTGTCCTTAAGGAGTGACAGATCAAAGGAACCCATTACCTATTTTAAAGAGTCTCCTGGTTTTCCTTCAGAGAGGTGAGTTGTTCGTAAACGTTTCTGAAAAACGTAACTGAGACTGGAACGTTTCCATGGTAACATGTTTAAAGTGAACATTTCTCTGTTTTGCTGCCGTTGTTAGACGGTTGTTGATGTTTCCAGAAACACAGCAGACTATAAAGGGGGTGTTGGAGTCTCTTCTGAGTGCCTGTAGTTCAGCGGTTTGTCCAGCACGGGCATCTTTCTGCTGAGGTTGCAACATCATTTAGGGAGGAAGTTCTCCTCAGGTGGACGGTGTTGCTGGATGCAGGAGAACAGATGGTTCCTGGAACCATGTGGACATTGATCTGTTGAGAAGCTGGTCTTTGTGGATACTTAGTGGACCTTCTTGTACCACCAGATTGAGAGCTGGTACTGGGAGTAAGATGTGGACGTTCTCAGTCTCAGGAGGTGTGGTGGCAAAAATTGTTGTTCAAAAAGAATGTCAGGACACCTCAGCTGTCTTTCTGAAGATTTAATGGAAAGAGGAAAAACATTCAATTGAATGGAGCCACACAGTCGAACCGGTCACATGAACCGTCAGTCCTGAGTGAGCTGAACGTGTTTAAAGATCTTATAGTTGGGAAGCTGGGAAACTAGACAAAACATCACCCATCACCCTGGCAACCGTGCCAGGCTCTGTGTCAAAGGAACATGACCTTGGCATAGGAATGTTCACTTGAAAACAGGCAACAGACAGTGTTATACCAAAATTTTCCATTACATTCCACCCTTTTTAGCATTTTATGCTAAACCACAAAGAAATTTTGCACTGACCTACCCCGTGACCTCTATGCTCTGTCCCTCACCAGCCAAACGCTAGCACACCCATTCTCCAACGGGAGTTAAAGAAACCCCGACAGAGGATCATAGGTCACGAGTACAGAAGAGCCAAAACCTCTCCCTCCACCAGACAAAGGGAGAGTCAAAAGACTCAATCTGTCTAGCTACCCTATCAGAGATAAGGAAGGAAAAAAACCCCGTAGGGGAAAAACACATCATGGAATATAAACTAATCTACTTCAAACAATACCAAAACAAATCACATTCAGCACAATAGTCCATGAAGGGAAAAGGAGAAGAAAAAAATCAAAGGCACTGTGTGACTAAGCGGTTAAGGATAAAAATGTGATAAAATGTAAAATAATAATAATAATAATAATAATAATAATAATAATAATAATAATAATAATAATAATAATAATAATAAAAAAGACAAAATTCTCCATATGTCCTGGCAAAACCCTCCATGTTTTAACCCACCGTACTACGGGGCTAATGCTTGATTCCCTCACAACCTGTCAACAGGACATAACAGCTCATAATCAGTTCAAAACAGCATAAATGAAAAAAACATCATCAACTTGAGGAAGGATTCATGCAGAATATAAATTAAAGTAGCTCTGGTTCCTCCATGGAAGGAGGAACCCACTCATCATCGCGGTCCATCTCCTGGGCAAACCGTCCAAGCGCGGTGGGAATGGCAG
The DNA here is from genome assembly GCF_033807715.1 of Cololabis saira. NCBI lineage: Eukaryota > Metazoa > Chordata > Actinopteri > Beloniformes > Belonidae > Cololabis > Cololabis saira. The sequence goes on from NC_084588.1 coordinate 56,163,141, forward strand.
AAGCTACTAGTTTCTTCATTCATGGCACAATAAAACACAGAAAAACACACAAACCCAAAATAATAGTCAGTTCAGGGGCAGAGAGGTTGAACAGTGCAGTTTCCCACCCTGAAATGGAAAACCAGGACCTCCTCTGCAAATGCAACAATTCATTCAGGTGTCCGACAACATGTGTCACATCGATCTCGTTGGTCAGCTGCCTCGTCACAGTGGTCATGGTACGGAACCATATGTTGTCCTGTAGCTGCAACGCCGTGTTGGTCATGTTGGTCGTGTAAACAGCAGTCCTTCTCACCAGCCAATGAGGGGTAGGTGCCGCCTCAGAATCGTGGTCAGGGGGAGGTGAGATTGTCGTGCAGTTGGTCTGTGACGTGTGATAGTGCAGGCTCTCCAACAGCAGCAATTCAATTCAATTCAATTTTATTTATATAGCGTCTAATACAACAGATGTTGTCTCTAGACGCTTTCCAGAGATCCAGAACATGAACATAAACATAAACATAAACATAACCCCGAGCAATTATTATATAAACAATGGCAGGTAAAAACTCCCTTAGTGGGAGAAAAGCCTTAAGCCAAACAGTGGCAAGGAAAAACTCCCCTTTAGGAGGGAAGAAACCTTGAGCAGGACCAGGCTCATAAGGGGGGACCCTCCTGCCGAAGGCCAGACTGGGGGAGTCAGGGACGTCGACAGCACACAGCAGGCAGGTGGAAGCAGCAGCGGGATGACCAGAGGTGGGGGGGGGGGGGCGTCAGCAGCACACAAGCAACCGCAGAAGCAACCCCGCCCCTATGGAGATGACCAGCAGGACGCTGGTCGCCACCCTTAGGCCGCATCCGAACTGCCTAAGGGGATGGTACGGCCGTGGCCTCTCGATCAGGTGCATGGCCTGCGTGTGGATCAGGAACCCGTCGGCAGTGGCTGGCGTGAATCCACATGGCTCTCTCTGCAACCTCGACTGCTGTCTCCGTCACCAGAAGCACTTGGAACGGTCTGTTCCACCTCAGAGCTTTCCAGTGTTTACGTCTGAAGTCTTTGACCACGATGTAGTCTCCACTCCGAGGTCATGGAGTTTCATCTCTGCCGGTCTGGGGAGGGCGACCTTAACCTGTTTGTGAATATCAGACAAAACAGTTGACAAGGTTGCACAATATCGTAACATTTCGTCTTCACAAAGGCCAGTTTCTTGCTGCTGCCTCTTAAACGGGCCCAATCCCTGTTTAAAGGTCTCCCAAAACAGGATTTCAAAGGGGCTCAGGCCATTTCTGCTTCTCTGGCGTGCCACATTAGCACCACATTAGGCTGGGTGGTAGGAGCAATGTTGTCGTATATCTATGCCCATGTACTCACCGACCTGTTTCAGTGCAGCACTCACAAAAGGAGTGCACTTGTCTGAGCTGTTTTTTGCCGGAATCCCCCACCTGGGAATTATCAGGTGCATCAAAGCCTTGGCCACTGCGGCGGAGTCCTGTCTTGTTGTGGAAAAAGCTTCAATCCATTTAGAAAACATGCAAATGGTAACCAAAACAAACTTTTTGCCTTCACTGTGTGTAAGTTCAATGAAATCCATCTGCAAATGTTGAAACGTCCGTCTGGTGGGGGCGAGTTGTGAACCCCCTCTTGTGAACCAGTGTCTTCGTATTCACTCGTATTGCGTATTTCACTCACCATCCCCCGCCCCTTGACACATGAAACCGTGTGTCAATTTAGCAAAGTGAGGGAAAAAATTCTTGGGGAGACATGGCCGGCCGTCGGGCCCCATTCACACCCTGTTAATTACCATGCAGTCTGCATCCTCCCAGGACCATATTTCAGTGTGCAAAGCCCTTAGCTGCAATTCACCAATCTCAACTGAGGTCACAGCCGAGGGCAGGGAGACAGATCGTACTTTGAGAGACAAGGGTTGTTTTGACGCAGTTTCTTTTGAAGCTGCGTCAGCTTGAACATTTCATTGAGAGATAAAATCAGATTGTCAGTGTGATCATCACATTTACACACAGCAATTCGTGTAGGCAGCAACATGGTATCCACCTGATGCGCTATGGGTCTACCTGTGGAAGTAAAAAAAAACGTATCGGGGACAAAAGCCCCAAAAAGCAAAACCTGCAATGTTATAGCATGTACCAGGAGCCCTGGAAGCAGAACCAACAACAAAAAAGATCAAAGTCACCATTGTCAATTGCAACATCACTCAAATTCAGGTCTTGGGGAACAAATGGATGTTAGCGTTGCCACACTAGTGTGGTTCTCCATCATCCGCTGTTGGCAAAAGGGTAAGGGTTAAGAACTTGCTGTAGCACTTGAAGTCATGTAACCCCCCATTCCGTCCACAGTCTGGGCGAAAAGTCGTGAACAGTCAGGCAGTCCAGGTATTGGAGGCGTCTGTAACGTCAGTTTCAGGTCAGTGAAGGCTTTGTCAGCCTCGTCAGTCCAGGTAACAGGGTCTGATGCTTGTAGGCCTTCTCCATGGGCAATTGCTGCCAATGGTGCCTCAATTTCAGCATAATGTGAGACCCACTGTCGACAATAACTGGTGGAGCCCAGAATTTACATAATTTGATTCTTAGTGATCAGTTCTGGCGTTTTTCCTTTTGAATGGCCGTAATTCTGCCAGGCGAGAGGGATTTGCCCTCCCCCGAAATGACATGACCCAGAAATGTAACCTCTGTGGCAACAAACTGCATTTCGGACAGGCCGGCTCTATGCCCCTGTTCAGCCAAAATGGGTCAACAGGTCCAGAGAAGCTTTAACGCATTCGTCTCTGGTCTCACTCACAACCAAGATAACATCAACATACTGCAATAAGCACTTCCAAACTGCCCCTCAGAGCCAATGACAGTAGGCTCATGAACACTGCATCCAAAAAAAAACACAGGGCACTCATTTTACGGGACGAAACCCACTCTTGAAACCGTCAATCATCAGTATGTGACTTCACGACAGACAAAATAAAGAAAAATTATTGATATGTTTCATGCTTGTCACAATCAACCCAATCATACACAGCTCAATGGCAAGAATCCCATTTCCATACAATCCGGTTCAAATACAGTATCACAAAAGTAACCTGCAACCATTCGAACGGTGAATCAACCCAATTCTGACAATTCCACGTCACCATTTCCCCATTCAGGGAAAAGAATGAGTAAAAAACTATATTACTTGTATCAATTTAACAAAAATGTCAACAGAAAGGAAAATGAGATAACGTCTCTCTCCCATCCACGCAGCCTCACATGAAAGCTCCCTGCGTAAACGCGCAGTCAGACAGGCGACACGGAGCTTACACACACCCACGCGTTTACACACGCACACACAGAGCGCAGGCGCATCAGCAGTTTCTGCTGAATTTTACATACTGTATATTTCACACATATTTCACAATCTCTGTTTATGTTTTTCAGGCTCATGTCAACATAGTGTAGTACTGCCTCAAAGATACTATACTATGTCAACATAGTATAGTATCAACATAGTATCTTCACGAAGCCACGCCATCAACATTCAAGTCTCTCTGGCAATTTAAATCCCTAGCTAAAAAAGGGGGGGGTCTCAGACCCCCGAAGGTCCCTGACCTTCAACTCAACCCCTCAGTGGGCCTCAAACCCACTTTAATGCATTTACAAGAATCCCAATTCAATAAACAGTTTCAGTCATGAACATTAGACAAAAAACATTGGACAGGACAACCATTAGCCAAAACAGGCAAACAAAAACCCCAGGCTAGCAGCTATTAAAGTAACATATGTAATACCCCAGGTATTTATCGAGCATGAACATTCAAATAGAAACCTCCTCCCGGTATTCTGTGCTGTAAAGTCCCCGACGTCACAGTGGGTCCCAGACCCTGGCGTTGGCCCTATTCGCTAACTCCCAGGTTAGCATCTCTTGAAGTCCCTGACTTCTCAGCGGGTCCCGGACCCGCGGGCCAACACCTCATACACTAACTCACAGGTTAGTGTACGCAGAATTTCACCCGTATTTCACTTAAAAATACTTTAATACCCCAGGTATTTAAGAGGAGGTCTCTTACCAGTCCCAGGTACATCTCCTGGCTCAGGGAAACAACAAAACACAAGGAAACGTGTAACATTTTACCATCAAAACAACAGCAAACAAAATTGACTGTATGGATGCACTGGAACACTGAGAAAAAAAAACAAAAAAACAAAATAAAACGTTCTACCGGAACCTGACAGAAAATAGTGTGTGAATTCAGGTCGAATCCATTTAACTTATAGTCCATTTATATCACCTCATCTTATTTGTACCTCATTTTTAATTAACCATGAATGAGGCGTTCCAGTCTAGCATGTGATGCAAGAGTTTTCCTGCTGCAGAATAAACAAAAAAGTCCCCTGCAACAATGTTCAACAGCCGAAAGTATTATAATGAAACCTTTAACTCACTAACAGTTCGGCATGAGTAAAATTACCGACAAATATTTAATTTTACTATTGCATTCACGTAACTTGACGTTTTTTATTCATTAATAACCACGTCTGAGAAGATACTAATCACGGGCAAGCAGCTACAACAACAGCATTGGGGTGTGTACCCACATGTCATGAATAATCTCTCCTGACACAATACTCAATTCCAACGTCTATTAATAAATTACGTTATAATCTTAAATCATAATCTAATCTTAAACAGACGAGTGTGCTGATTTCCCTACCCTTTGGACATTAAATCCAGACCTGCAAATCGCTGTTAAATGTTCCTATGAAATCTTTGAGGCAGTCAGGGTGTACTTAGGACTGCCTGCTAGATCAACGTTTCCTTTGTGGAGAAAAAATGGCGTTCTTTGGGAACAAAAGTGAAAATGATTAGCTCCCTCGAAACTACGGCGTAGCCGTCCAAAATACCGGATTATGATCAGATTAATTAAATCTGATTAAATTTAATGACAATTATTACAATAAATGAAAAACAAGGTTCTTGTGTGTATGTGTATTTGTGTATTTAGGTGCTCACGTGTTCTGCAGATCCCACAGCCGGCCTCCACGTGTCCGCCGGACACCTCACCGGCTCTCTCCGCCACCCCTAGTCAGTCCGGCCCCCGTTCTCCCGCGTCTCAGGCCTCTCTCCCTTCTCTGGGCAAGGCAGCGGCCTGTGACGTCACGGGCCCTCACTGTGTTCTGCCTCTCCCGTTGCTCTCTCTTTCAGCCCTTTGCAGCAACAGTCTCACCCTTTTCCTGGCGAACGCAGGCTTTCTGCCAGCCCTCAAGACTTGAACTTGAAGTAGTCTGCCAATCTCAAACCACGGCTACAGAAGCACTCGTGATCCGTCACCTCTGGTGACCTACAGCCGATGTCGCACCGAAGAACATCCACCAAGGGGTCTTTTCCTCTCGCAAACTGAATGGATCCCAGATCCTCGGCCAATTGCCTGATTCACTAACTCCTAGGTCAGTAATAAACAGCCCAGGTACTCAGACCCCGGCTGGACCAGCCCTCTCCGGCTCCAAGCATTCCTGGCAAGATCAGCTGAATAGGCAGAGAGGAGACGTTAGCCCGCAACTTATTTAGGCCGTTTTCTTTCCAAAACTCACCCGAAAGAACAGCGAGGTGTTTCTGAAGCCACCGGGTTTGCTTGACCCCAGTCGGTGCGGGGACCCTCCCAACCCCCTCCGGATGAGAGGCCCTCTCCTTGACCTTCACTTGATGGGGGAGTACGAGGTTGTTGCATGCTTAAAACACCTTCGATTCCGGAGGAGAGAAGGAAAAATCCGCTCACAGATGGAGTCCCTTCGTGGTCGCCAAATTGTGGTGGCAAAAATTGTTGTTCAAAAAGAATGTCAGGACAACTCAGCTGTCTTTCTGAATATTTTATGGAAAGAGGAAAAACATTCAATTGAATGGAGCCACACAGTCCACCTGGTCACATGAACCGTCAGTCCTGAGTGAGCTGAACGTGTTTAAAGAAAAGTTATCCTATAGTTGGGAAGCTGGGAAACTAGACAAAACATCATCCATCACCCTGGCAACCGTGCCAGGCTCTGTGTCAAAGGAACATGACCTTGGCATAGGAATGTTCACTTGAAAACAGGCAACAGACAGTGTTATACCAAAATTTTCCATTACAGAGGACCAGTCAACCTTTAACAGGACAGGAAGTCCTCTGGTGGACTGTCCTCATCCAAACATGACTCCATGGAACTTCAGACATCATGTGACCTAGTTCTTCATGATTCCTCCACAGAGTGGACCAGCAGATCTCAGAGTCCCCCAGTGGTCCGTCTGTCCAGCAGCACCAGACCCAGCTGGACTCCATCTTTCAGGTCTGTACATGAACAACAACTGCTTCTCCATCTGTTGTCCTGATGTCCATCTGCATGCTGGTCTCTGTAGACCAGTGGACTGTCAGTCTGTCCATCATGGACCTGATGTTTGTCTCCATGCTGGTCTCTGGAGACCAGTGGACTGTCAGTCTGTCCATCATGGACCTGATGTTTGTCTCCATGCTGGTCTCTGGAGACCAGTGGACTGTCAGTCTGTCCATCATGGACCTGATGTTTGTCTCCATGCTGGTCTCTGGAGACCAGTGGACTGTCAGTCTGTCCAACATGGACCTGATGTTTGTCTCCATGCTGGTCTCTGGAGACCAGTGGACTGTCAGTCTGTCCATCATGGACCTGATGTTTGTCTCCATGCTGGTCTCTGGAGACCAGTGGACTGTCAGTCTGTCCATCATGGACCTGATGTTTGTCTCCATGCTGGTCTTTGGAGACCGGTGGACTCTCAGTCTGTCAATCATGGACCTGATGTTTGTCTCCATGCTGGTCTCTGGAGACCAGTGGACTGTCAGTCTGTCCATCATGGACCTGATGTTTGTCTCCATGCTGGTCTCTGGAGACCAGTGGACTGTCAGTCTGTCCATCATGGACCTGATGTTTGTCTCCATGCTGGTCTCTGGAGACCAGTGGACTGTCAGTCTGTCCAACATGGACCTGATGTTTGTCTCCATGCTGGTCTCTGGAGACCAGTGGACTGTCAGTCTGTCCATCATGGACCTGATGTTTGTCTCCATGGTTTCAGTCTGGTTGTGTCCTTCATGTGGTCTTCTGTTCCAGCTGCTGGAAGACGACATTGTCATGTTTGTGAAGGACGAGCTGAAGAAGATCCAGAAGGTTCTGAGTCCAGATTACCCAGAATCCTCAGAGAGTCTGGAGGAGGATGAAGATGAAGAGCAGAAGAGCATCAGAGAGACATTCATGAAGATCACAGTGAAGTTCTTGAGGAGGAGGAAGGAGGAGAAGCTGGCCGACCTCCTGCAGAGGAGTAAGACGTTTCTCTGAACATCTGAGCTGCTGGATAAACCACACCCAATGTCTCAGTAGAGGACCAACATTCACAGATCAGACACAACATTAAACCCACTGGAAGGTGGAGGAACTCAGCTCATCTTCTGTTAGGAACATCTCATTTATAGGGTCATTAATATCCCAGTAAATTAAAGTTTTATTCTAAAGAGTTGAACCGTGTGGATTCAATATTCAGTTCCAGCAAACACAAAACAAACACAACAATGTGTCTGAAGTGAATCGTAGAGGAAACACTGTTGAGTTTCCTCTCATTGATCAGAGGGTTTTTGGGAGGAAAACGCTTCAATTCTCCTCATTGAACGGCTGATCAGTGAATGTTGAAATGTTGATTCTTTAGAGGAAGTAGAACTTGTTGTGGGCTGGTTTTAATCACTAAGTGGTTTTCTTTATTCCATCTTTATTTAGATACCCGCGCTGCCGTTTGTCAATCCAAACTGAAAGGTCAGCTGCAGAAGAAGCACCGGCATGTGTTTGAGGGGATCATTAAAGCAGGAAAGACAATCCTTCTGGAGCAGATCTACACGGAGCTCTACATCACAGAGGGAGGGACTGGAGAGGTCAATGAAGAACATGAAGTCAGACAGATTGAAGCAGCTTCCAGGAAACCAGACAGAGCAGAAACAGCCATCAGACAGGAAGACATCTTTAAACCCCCACCTGGAAGAGATGAATCAATCAGAACGGTGATGACGAAGGGAGTGGCCGGCATCGGGAAAACAGTCCTAACACAGAAGTTCATTCTGGACTGGGCTGACAGCAGAACCAACCAGGACATCCAGTTCCTGCTTCCATTCACCTTCAGAGAGCTAAATGGGCTAAAAGAGAGAAAGTTCAGCTTGGTGGAACTAGTTCATCACTTCTTCTCTGAAACCAAAAGAATCCGCAGCTTTGAAAAGTTCCAGGTCGCGTTCATCTTTGACGGTCTGGATGAGAGTCGACTTCCTCTGGACTTCCACAACAATGAGGTCCTGACTGATGTTACAGAGTCCACCTCCATGGATGTGCTGCTGACAAACCTCATCAGGGGGAACCTGTTTCCTTCTGCTTGTCTCTGGATCACCACACGACCCGCAGCAGCCAATCAGATCCCTCCTGAGTGTGTCTCCATGGTGACGGAGGTCAGAGGGTTCACTGACCCACAGAAAGAGGAATATTTCAGGAAGAGGTTCAGAGATAAGAAACAGACCAGCAGGATCATCTCCCACATCAAGACATCCCGGAGCCTCCACATCATGTGCCACATCCCAGTCTTCTGCTGGATCACTGCTTCGGTCCTGGAGAACGTCCTGGAAACCAAAGAGGGAGGGGGGCTGCCCAAGACCCTGACTGAGATGTACATCCACTTCCTGGTGGTCCAGGCCAAACTGAAGAAGGTCAAGTATGACGGAGGAACTGGGACGGATCCACACTGGAGTCCAGAGAGCAGGAAGATGGTGGAGTCTCTGGGTAAACTGGCTTTTGAGCAGCTGCAGAAAGGAAACCTGATCTTCTATGAAGCAGACCTGAGAGAGTGTGGCATCAATGTCACAGAGGCTTCAGTGTACTCAGGAGTGTTCACCCAGATCTTTAGAGAGGAGAGAGGCCTGTACCAGAACCAGGTCTTCTGCTTCATCCATCTGAGTGTCCAGGAGTTTCTGGCTGCTCTTCATGTCCATCTGACCTTCATCAGCACTGGAGTCAACCTGCTGGAGGAAAACAATAATACCTCCTGGTGGTTTAAAACAAGAGCAGAGACTGACCTCTATCAGACAGCTGTGGACAAGGCCTTACAGAGTCCCAACGGACACCTGGACTTGTTCCTGCGCTTCCTCCTGGGTCTTTCACTGGAGACCAATCAGGACCTCCTACGAGGTCTGATGACATCAAACCAAATAACTTCACAGAAAACTATTGAATACATCAAGAATAAGATCAGTGAGGATCTGTCTGCAGAGAGAAGCATCAACCTGTTCCACTGTCTGAATGAACTGAATGCTGGTTCTCTGGTGGAGGAGGTCCAACAGTACCTGAGATCAGGAAGTTTCTCCACAGATGAACTGTCTCCTGCTCAGTGGTCGGCTCTGGTCTTCATCTTACTGTCATCAGAAGAAGATCTGGAGGTGTTTGACCTGAAGAAGTTCTCAGCTTCAGAGGAGGCTCTACGGAGGCTGCTGCCGGTGGTCAAAGCCGCCAAGAAAGTTCTGTAAGTACCAACAGACCCATGTTGGACCTCTGGAGGGGAGGGTAGTTTCTGACTACGTCTGGTTTTACCTCCACATTTCATGTTTTCTTCACTTGTTTGGGTCTTTTTTTCACCACAACCTCACATGAGTGAGTTTACGCTGGTTCTTTCATTTCCAGAGACTTTAATGACACATTGGACCTAAAATCACACACAAGCATGAACTCTGGCAAGGAAACACTACAGTGAAATAACCTGGTTGTTGTTCTTTTCTTCCGTCTGCAGACTGAGTGGCTGTCTCCTCTCAGAGGACATCTGTCCACTTCTGTCCTCAGTTCTCAGCTCTCAGTCCTCCAGTCTGACAGAACTGGACCTGAGTGACAACGACCTGCAGGATTCTGGACTGAAGCAGCTGTGTCCTGGACTGGAGAGTCCACACTGTCACCTGGAGTCTCTCAGGTCAGGATTCATTCAAGTCTTCTCCAGGTCCAGAGAACCTGCTGCTAAACGTGTCTGCAGCAGGACACTTGAGCAGAGGACATGCATAGACCTGTGTTGTGTGTCTGCAGGCTGTCAGGCTGTCTGATCTCAGAGGAAGGAAGTTCTTCTCTGGTCTCAGCTCTGACCTCCAACCCCTCCCACCTGAGAGAGCTGGACCTGAGCTACAACCATCCAGGAGAGTCAGCAGGGAAGCTTCTGTCTAGACTGGAGGATCCCCGCTGGAGACTGGACACTCTCAGGTAGGACACTCTCAGGTAGGAGAATCTCAGGTAGGACACTCTCAGGTAGGACACTCTCAGGTAGGACACCCTCAGGTAGGACACTCTCAGGTAGGACACTTTTCAGGTAGGACACTATATGGTGGTGGTCATGGTGGCACAGGTGTGGGGGTTTTCCTCCACCTCAGGTGATTGCTCAGGGCTGCGGTGGGATGTAGTGGATACAGAAGTGTCCAACAGGTGATGGGGGGGGGGGGGGGGGGTGTAGCGGATACAGGAGTGTCCAACAGGTGATGGGGGGGGGGGGGGTGTGGTGGATACAGGAGTGTCCAACAGGTGATGGGGGGGTAGTGGATATGGGAGTGTCCAACAGGTGATGGGGGGGGGGTGTAGTGGATACGGGAGTGTCCAACGGGTGATGGGGGGTGTAGTGGATACGGGAGTGTCCAACAGGTGATGGGGGCGTGTAGTGGATACAGGAGTGTCCAACAGGTGAGAGGGGGGGTGTAGTGGATACGGGAGTGTCCAACAGGTGATGGGGGGTGGGGCTCTGACATCTCTGCTTCCTCTGAGAGAGACTGAGCTGGTCTGATCCTCCTCCTCCTCCTTCCAGGGTGCAGCCTGCTGGACAACGATGGTTGACACCAGGAGGTCCGAGGAAGTGTAAGTGTGTTTTTATTCAACCATCTTCACTCGATCATGAGTCCATCAGTAATCAATAACTGATCAATAATAACTGCAGCTGCTTGTTTGTTCTCTCCATCAGATTCCTGTCAACTCACCGTCGACACAAACACAGTCCACAAACGCATCAAACTGTCTGACGACAACAGGAAGATGGTGGATGTGGAGGAGGATCAGTCATATCCTGATCATCCAGACAGGTTTGATGGTCCTCAGCTGCTGTGTAGAGAAGATCTGACGGGTCGCTGTTACTGGGAGGTCGAGTGGAGAGGAGGTGTTAATGTATCAGTGAGTTACAGGAGAATCAGCAGGAGAGGAAACTCTGATGACTGTAGGTTTGGATGGAACGATCATTCCTGGAATCTGGACTGTTATCAAGGTGGTCGGTACCGTGTCTGTCACAATAAGAGCTACACATCCATCACCTCCTCATCTCCATCTCCAGACTCTAGCAGAGTAGCAGTGTACGTGGACGTTCCTGCTGGAACTCTGTCCTTCTATAAAGTTGTCTCCGACAGACTGATCCACCTCCACACCGTGAACACCACCTTCACTGAACCTCTCTGTGCTGGATTTGGATTCTGGTTAGGGCCCTTGTCCAGTTCTGGGTCCAGTTCTGGTTCTTCAGTGTCTCTGTGTCCAGTTTAGTCTCAAGAGTCTCCTGTCAGAGAAACTGTCTCTGTTGGATCCTGGACTTGGACTCTGGTTCTGGTTCTGGTTCCTCAGTGTCATGATGATGATGTGTGGGTGGGGGGTGGGAGGGGGGTGGGGTCGGGACCGCAGGCCAGCACGCAGCTCCCGAAGCTCCGGCCTGCAAACATGCACAAAAGAGAAAAAAGGGGGGCCGGCACAAGAAATTACAGGAGTGATGGACAAAAATGATAGCTATGAGATACTTATAATAAATAAAAATGGAAACACACTAGAGTTTACACTACCTAGAGATTTACCAACACCAGCTAGAGGTTTACTAAACACTAACTATAGGCTTTACTAAACAGAAAGGTTTTAAGTTTAGTTTTAAAGGTGGAGGTGGTGTCAGCCTCCTTAACCCAGATTGGAAGTTGGTTCCATAGTAATGGTGCCTGATAGCAGAACGCCCGCCCTCCAAATCTACATTTAGATACTCTAGGAACTACGAGTAAACCTGCACTCTGAGAACGGAGAGCTCTGACAGGAACATAAGGCACTATCAAATCTTGTAAATAATGCGGAGCTAAGCCGTTTTGGGCTTTATACGCAAGTAATAAAATTTTAAATTGGATTCTGAATTTTACAGGTAGCTAATGGAGCGACGCTAACACTGGAGAGACGTGGTCTCTCCTGCTGATTCCTGTCAGTACTCGTGCTGCTGCATTTTGGATCAGCTGGAGCCTATTCAGCAAATTACTTGGACATCCTGCTAACAACACATTACAGTAATCTAGTCTAGAAGATACAAACGCATGAACTAGTTTTTCTGCATCACTCTGCGAGAGGATTTTCTTAATTTTTGCAATATTACGCAGATGGAAAAACGCTATTTGATGATGATGATGGTGATGAAGATAATCACCGTTAACCTTTTTCACATTTGATTTGATTTGATTTGATTTGATTTATTTATTTATTTTTGTACATGTAAAAAAAATAAACAACACTTCATGAGAAGTTTAAAAAAACAAAACAACAAAACAAAGAATGTCATCCTTTAAAACTTGCTATGTTGGTGCCAAAAAAGGAGTAGGAAGAAGTGTAAACTTATTTAGTCCTACCCCCATTAACTGATCATTTAACCTGTATTTAAAAATATTCACACACTGTAAAATAACAGTATTATTATTATCACACCACACATATATGTATACCCATATATATATAATAAGGAATTTAACTTGTAACGCACTTTACATTCAATTAATCTCACTTAGACCATTATTCATTCATACACATTCTCACCAGTGGTGGTAGCTACGTTTTGTAGCCACAGCTGCCCTGGGGCAGACTGACGGAAGCGTGGCTGCCATTCCGCGCCAAACGGCCCCTCTGACCACCACCAACATTCATACACATTCACACGGGGCAAGCTGGGTAAGGTGTCTTGCCCAAGGACACTACGACAGTAACTGGGATGGAGCGGGATTCGAACCGCCGACCTTCCGATCATTGGACGACCCGCTCTGCCGCCCCATATATACATACACCTAAACCCAGTCCAAAAACATGCATACTAGGTTAATTGATGATTCTAAATTGCCCGTAGGTGTGAGTGTGAGTGTGCATGGTTGTGTGTTTATATGTGGCCCTGCGATGGACTGGCGACCTGTCCAGGGTGTAACCCCTGCCTGAAAATAGCTGGGATAGGCTCCAGCAGACCCCCGTGACCCTGCAAAGGATAAAGCGGGTATAGATAATGGATGGATAGATAATGGACCTAAACCCCTTCCTCTTTGTACCTCGTGAGAATCATGTTTTTATATTTGTTTTTAAACTGGTTAATGTTTGGACATTGTTTTAATTCTGAATCCATTCTGTTCCATAGTTTAACTGCACTGACTGATAAAAACATGTCCTGCAAGTGAGATGGTAATAAGTTGTTCCTAGCTTTATACATGAATTTTGCAGTTTGGAATTCTACTATGTCAAAAAATGTGATTATTTTAGAATTGAAGAATAAGGAATGCTTTGCAAATTATACAAAACAGAGCTGCCCGCACTATTCTCAAGTGCGACAATAGGACAAATATCATCTCTATGCACAAGAAACTCAAATGGTTATTGGTCAAAGACAGACTCATATACTCACTGTTGATATATTATATATATATTATATATGTTCTATTATTATAGAATAGATATATATGAGTATGTGTGTATGTATGTATGTGTGTATACATATGTATGTATGTATGTGTGGATGTGTATGTGTATATATATATATATATATATATATATATATATATATATATATATATATATATATATATATATATATATATATATATATATATGTCTGTCTGTGTGAATATAATATAGAATTTGACTTGGAATGTTGAATATGATAGAGTATTATATGATGGGTATATGTATGTGTATAGGTATGTATGTGTGTGTATATATGTATATATATATATGAGGTATATATTAGGTATATGTTGGGAGGATTTAGTTGACTTGGTTTCTGTTCTTGTCTTGATTCTTAAGATATCTTGATTTTGTATATACATATTTTTTTCTTCTTGCTCTTTTTGTGTTTTTATTTTTTTAAGTTTTTTTCCATGTTGTTTTCTTTTGTATTGCATTTTCTTGTTAAGACCCCAGGAAGAATAGCTACAGTTTCTGCTGCAGCTAATGGGGATCTCAATAAATAAACAAATAAACAAATGGCGTGTTCACAAAAACCAGCCTTATGAATTATCCGTATGGCTCTTTTCTGCAGTATGAATAGTGGTTGCAGTGAACCTTTATACGTATTTCAATTCAATTCAATTCAATTCAATTTTATTTATATAGCGTCTAATACAGCAGATGTCTCTAGACGCTTTCCAGAGATCCAGAACATAAACATAAACATAAACCCCTGAGCAGTTATTACATAAACAATGGCAGGTAAAAACTCCCCTAGTGGGAGAAAAGCCTTAAGCCAAACAGTGGCAAGAAAAACTCCCCTTTAGGAGGGAAGAAACCTGGACCAGGACCAGGCTCATAAGGGGGGACCCTCCTGCCGAAGGCCAGGCTATTTCCCCAAACCTCTAAACAGTAAGTCAGATAAGGCAAAACTATGGAACAGAACAGAATGCGGAGTGATTCCTGTCATACAAACGTGCGTAAAATGGAAAGGAAGTGGTACTCTTGTAGGTCTGTAGACTCTTATCGTGAATGGAAAGATATTCTAATAGTATATAAAAAAGCCATTCGCAAAGCCAGAACAGCTTATTATTCAACGTTGATAGAGGATAACAAAAGTAACCCACGTTTTCTGTTCAGCACTGTAGCCAGGCTGACAAAGAGTCACAACTCTGTTGAGCCGTGTATTCCTGCAGCTCTCAGTAGTGAGGACTTTATGAGCTTCTTCAACAGTAAAATCGCGAGAATTAGAGAAGAAATCAACCAGCCGGTTGTAGGTGTTTCTTCAGCTTTAGCGACTTTCCTAGGCTCTGACTTGCCTCTAGACTGTTTTGATCCTATAGACCTCCCTGAGCTGACCTCACTCGTCAATAGAGCTAAGTCAACCACATGTATGTTAGACCCCATCCCGACTCGACTATTCAAGCATATTTTTTCTCTTATTGGTGTGACAATACTGGACCAAATTAACCTATCCCTAAGTTTAGGATATGTACCACAGGTTTTCAAAGTCGCAGTAATTAAACCTTTACTTAAAAAACCTTCTCTTGACCCAGACACCTTAGCTAATTATAGACCAATTTCCAACCTTCCATTTGTGTCTAAAATTCTGGAAAAGGCAGTTTCAAGCCAGTTATGTGACTATTTGTATAGAAATGATCTGTTTGAAGTCTTTCAGTCAGGGTTCAGAATGCATCATAGCACAGAGACAGCACTGGTTCGAGTCACAAATGACCTCCTTATGGCCTCAGATAAGGGATTAGTGTCCATACTGGTTCTACTGGAACTCAGTGCTGCTTTTGACACTATAGATCATGGCATTTTACTGCACAGGTTAGAGCATGTTGTTGGGATTAAAGGGACAGCTCTATGTTGGTTTAAATCATACCTATCTGACAGGTTCCAGTTTGTTCATGTACATGAGGTTTCTTCAGAACAGTCAAGGGTCTGTTATGGTGTTCCGCAGGGTTCAGTGCTAGGGCCAATCTTGTTCAGTTTATACATGCAGCCGTTGGGAAGTATAATCCAGAATCACGGCATACACTTTCATTGTTATGCTGATGATACGCAGCTCTACTTGTCTATGAAGCCGGATGAAACAGAACCGTTAGTTAAACTTCAGGCATGTCTTAGGGACATCAAGGACTGGATGTCCAGAAATTTCCTGCTTCTAAATTCAGATAAAACAGAGGTTATCATTCTTGGTCCAGAGCATCTTAGGAAGGGATTAGATGGTGTTGCGATGGCTTCCAGTGCAACTGTGAGAAACCTTGGTGTTATTTTCGATCAGGATTTGTCGTTTAAACCATATGTCAATCAGGTTTGTAAAATAGCCTTTTTCCATCTCCGTAATATTGCAAAGATTAGGAAAATCCTCTCGCAGAGTGATGCAGAAAAACTAGTTCATGCGTTTGTATCTTCTAGACTAGATTACTGTAATGTGTTGTTAGCAGGATGTCCAAGTAATTTGCTGAATAGGCTCCAGCTGATCCAAAATGCAGCAGCACGAGTACTGACAGGAATTAGCAGGAGAGACCACGTCTCTCCAGTGTTAGCGTCGCTCCATTGGTTACCCGTAAAATTCAGAATCCAATTTAAAATTTTATTACTTGCGTATAAAGCCCAAAACGGCCTAGCTCCGCATTATTTGCAAGACCTGATAGTGCCTTATGTTCCTGTCAGAGCTCTCCGTTCTCAGAGTGCAGGTTTACTCGTAGTTCCTAGAGTATCTAAATGTAGATTTGGAGGGCGGGCGTTCTGCTATCAGGCACCACTACTATGGAACCAACTTCCAATCTGGGTTAAGGAGGCTGACACCACCTCCACCTTTAAAACTAAACTTAAAACATTTCTGTTTAGTAAAGCCTATAGTTAGTGTTTAGTAAACCTCTAGCTGGTGTTGGTAAATCTCTAGGTAGTGTAAACTTTAGTGTGTCAGAGTCGCTCCTGTAGTTTCTTGTGCTGGCCCCCCCTTCTCCTCCCTTTTCTCTCTTTTGTCCATGTTGCAGCATCCTTTGCCGGACACCGGAACCTGCAGGTGGTCGTGGGTGGCTTGTAGCTTGCATTACGGAGCACAAGTCTTTCCCTGACCCTGCACCCCAAACTGGGACTTGCTGATTGGGCCGGAGCTTCGGGAGCTGCATGCTGGCCTGCGGTCCCCACCCCTGGTCATCCCGTTGCTGGCCCCCCCTTCTCCTCCCTTTTCTCTCTTTTGTCCTGCAGGTGGTCGTGGGTGGCTTGTAGCTTGCATTACGGAGCACAAGTCTTTCCCCGACCCTGCACCCCAACCTGGGACTTGCTGATTGGGCCGGAGCTTCGGGAGCTGCGTGCTGGCCTGCGGTCCCCACCCCTGGTCATCCCGTTGCTGGCCCCCCCTTCTCCTCCCTTTTCTCTCTTTTGTCCATGTTGCAGCATCCTTTGCCGGACACCGGAACCTGCAGGTGGTCGTGGGTGGCTTGTAGCTTGCATTACGGAGCACAAGTCTTTCCCCGACCCTGCACCCCAACCTGGGACTTGCTGATTGGGCCGGAGCTTCGGGAGCTGCGTGCTGGCCTGCGGTCCCCACCCCTGGTCATCCCGTTGCTGGCCCCCCCTTCTCCTCCCTTTTCTCTCTTTTGTCCTGCAGGTGGTCGTGGGTGGCTTGTAGCTTGCATTACGGAGCACAAGTCTTTCCCTGACCCTGCACCCCAACCTGGGACTTGCTGATTGGGCCGGAGCTTCGGGAGCTGCGTGCTGGCCTGCGGTCCCCACCCCTGGTCATCCCGTTGCTGCTTCCACCTGCCTGCTGTGCTGTTGCCGTCCCTGACCCACCAGTCTGGCCCTCGGCAGGAGGGTCCCCCCTTATGAGCCTGGTCCTGCTCAAGGTTTCTTCCTCCTAAAGGGGAGTTTTTCCTTGCCACTGTTTGGCTTAAGGTTTTTCTCCCACTAGGGGAGTTTTTACCTGCCATTGTTTATGTAATAACTGCTCGGGGGTCATGTTCTGGGTATGGGTCTCTGGAAAGCGTCTAGAGACAACTCTGTTGTATTAGACGCTATATAAATAAAATTGAATTGAATTGAATTGAATATATTATATATTTCATAAATAATTGAGGAAAATATGTCTAAATTCATAAAATGAATTTTATCTTCAGGAGTAGGCTATTCAACTTATTATCCTAAAACCCCAGTCCCCACACCAGGATTGCTCCACCTAACCTGTCAAATGCCACGTGGCTTCACCTGTCAATCACTTGGACCAACGATGGAGTCATGGTTGAAGCAGCAGCAATCTTTTTATGTTTAATAAATCAGTTACTGATGGCACAGTGCTCTGTTTTAGGTCTTTTTTTTTTTACAACCAAAAGTGCTTTGCGCTGGTTAGGGGGTTATTGGCTGAATAAATATTTCACAGGGGTTACATCACTGAAAAAAGGTTGAGGACCATAAACAGTTTAGAACCCAACACTGACCCCTGGGGGACTCCACACTCAATGTCCAAACATTGTGACTGATTTTCTCCCATCTTCACAAATTGTTTCCTGTTCTTTAAGTAGCTTCTAACCCACTGTAATGCACATCCCCTTATCCCATATAGTTCCAATTTATTGAATAATATGTCATGATTTATTGTATCAATGAATAAACCAACTGCGTATTTCTTTTCATCTATGGAATTTGTGGTTACTTCAATGAGTTCAGTTAACGCTTGTGCTGTTGTTCAGGTTTTTCAGAATCCATATTGACTGTCAGATAGTAAATTGTGTTTATCTATGAAATTGTCTAATCTGTTATTAAATAGTTTTTCCAAAATGTTTTGAGAATTGTGGGAGAAGAGAAACAGGTCTGTAATTTGTGAAGTGGTGTTTGTCTCCATTTTTGTACAACGGCATAACTTTAGCTATTTTCATGCTATTGGGGAATTGACCAGTTTGTAATGATAAGTTAAAAATACGCGTTAGAGGTTTGGAGATCCCGTCAACAACCTTTTTTACTATTTTCATGTCTATTTTATTATAGTCAGTTGATGTTTTGTTTTTGCATTTATTCACAATATCTATGATCTCCTTTTCCTTCATAGGTTTAAGGAACATTGTGTTAGGATTTGTTTCTGAGGATAATTAATCTGCCCATAGTTATTTCTGATTATGCTGTTTAATATGTTCCATATACCCTTAATGTCATGCTTATTGTTATCTATTAGTTTGTTATAATATTCTTTCTTACAATTTCTGCACACCCTATGTATGTATGTATGTATGTATGTATGTATGTATGTATGTATGTATGTATGTATGTATGTATGTATGTATGTATGTATGTATGTATGTATGTATGTATGTATGTATGTATGTATGTATGTATGTATGTATGTATGTATGTTTTTATGTTGTTGATGTTCTATTTTGTCATTTAATGCTGCTCCTTATGCCTTTTAAATTGCCCCTCGGGGACAAATAAAGTGTTTCGAATTGAATTGAATTGAATTCTCATAATACTAGTTAGCTTATTTTTAAACATGTCTCAAATCACTCTCTTTGTGAGAAAACCATGGCTCCTAGCAGAAAAACGAAAACATTGTGAGAGACACAGAAGCCGGCAGATTCTGACAATCTTAATTTTATTCAGTTATCCTTAAAATGAGTGAGTAAGCTCAGTGCGAAGACAGAGTGAGATTCTTTTGAAGAAAACGTTTGATTACATTACAGTCAATGGGGACTGAGACAGGAATTGGCAGCGCTCTAGCCTCCCCCCGTTTACATTTTGTGCATACCCCGCCTGTCAAAGGGACATTTTATGAATCCCAACACCTATGTCTACATTCTGACCAAAAATTACGGTTTTGACGGTTTGGCCGTGAGCTCGAGTTACAAATAAAAATTCAGGTACCGTATTTTCGCAATCATAAGGCGCACATAAAATTTTTATTTATTTTTTTAAATGTGCCGGGCGCCTTATGAAACGGTGCGCCGTGTCTATTACCTGAATTACGATAATGTAAGGCCGGCCACCATGAGAACGGTGCGGACGTGAATGAGACCATCCACTGAGCTGTTTAATGCGGAAACAGAAGAGGAAGCCTTTTAAGGATTTGCTTGATGTGTAAAGTGAAATAAAATACAATCAAACTAAGTTTTGCTCCCGCTCTATTTTTAAATAAGCACACGTGTGTGTGTGTGTTCTGCAGCGCGTGTGTGTTTTGCATGTCGGGAAAGAGGATGCACCTGCCGTGGGGTTGTGGGGCCAGCGCTCCGCATCCCCGGGGCAGATCCGGCTGAAATGCCAGTGCTCTTTCCCCGGGAGCCCCTGCTACCAGTCCAGGCGGGCTCCTCCGGTCCCGGCCGGTCAGAACCGGTCACGATCCCCGGTTGAAGCCGCAGTGATGCGCGCTGCTCCTCCCGACTTCCTGGTTCCCAAAGCGGGGTCCGATCGAATTTCCCTGGTTCCCGGCCGCTTTGGGAGCAAGGATTTCTGGACTCCGTCCCAGGTCGGATCAGCTTCACCCTCCGAGATTTTCAGCGATATCTGTCGGTTACAAACCCCGGTACCGGATCCCCGACATGTGCGTGTGTGTGTGTTTCGTGGCGCGAAACACACACATACTCATTTATGTTGTGATTGCC
>NC_084588.1:56183961-56228961 GCF_033807715.1 Cololabis saira
GGTGGTGAGTCTGTAGTAACACATGTCTCCTCCTGGTGGTGAGTCTGTAGTAACACATGTCCTCCTGGTGGTGAGTCTGTAGTAACACATGTCTCCTGGTGGTGAGTCTGTAGTAACACATGTCCTCCTGGTGGTGAGTCTGTAGTAACACATGTCTCCTGGTGGTGAGTCTGTAGTAACACATGTCTCCTCCTGGTGGTGAGTCTGTAGTAACACATGTCTCTGGTGGTGAGTCTGTAGTAACACATGTCTCCTGGTGGTGAGTCTGTAGTAACACATGTCTCCTCCTGGTGGTGAGTCTGTAGTAACACATGTCTCCTCCTGGTGGTGAGTCTGTAGTAACACATGTCTCCTGGTGGTGAGTCTGTAGTAACACATGTCTCCTGGTGGTGAGTCTGTAGTAACACATGTCTCCTGGTGGTGAGTCTGTAGTAACACATGTCTCCTGGTGGTGAGTCTGTAGTAACACATGTCTCCTGGTGGTGAGTCTGTAGTAACACATGTCTCCTGGTGGTGAGTCTGTAGTAACACATGTCTCCTCCTGGTGGTGAGTCTGTAGTAACACATGTCTCCTGGTGGTGAGTCTGTAGTAACACATGTCTCCTGGTGGTGAGTCTGTAGTAACACATGTCTCCTCCTGGTGGTGAGTCTGTAGTAACACATGTCTCCTGGTGGTGAGTCTGTAGTAACACATGTCTCCTGGTGGTGAGTCTGTAGTAACACATGTCTCCTGGTGGTGAGTCTGTAGTAACACATGTCTCCTCCTGGTGGTGAGTCTGTAGTAACACATGTCTCCTGGTGGTGAGTCTGTAGTAACACATGTCTCCTGGTGGTGAGTCTGTAGTAACACATGTCTCCTGGTGGTGAGTCTGTAGTAACACATGTCTCCTGGTGGTGAGTCTGTAGTAACACATGTCTCCTGGTGGTGAGTCTGTAGTAACACATGTCTCCTGGTGGTGAGTCTGTAGTAACACATGTCTCCTGGTGGTGAGTCTGTAGTAACACATGTCTCCTCCTGGTGGTGAGTCTGTAGTAACACATGTCTCCTCCTGGTGGTGAGTCTGTAGTAACACATGTCTCCTGGTGGTGAGTCTGTAGTAACACGTGTCTCCTGGTGGTGAGTCTGTAGTAACACATGTCTCCTGGTGGTGAGTCTGTAGTAACACATGTCTCCTGGTGGTGAGTCTGTAGTAACACATGTCTCCTGGTGGTGAGTCTGTAGTAACACATGTCTCCTGGTGGTGAGTCTGTAGTAACACATGTCTCCTGGTGGTGAGTCTGTAGTAACACATGTCTCCTCCTGGTGGTGAGTCTGTAGTAACACATGTCTCCTGGTGGTGAGTCTGTAGTAACACATGTCTCCTCCTGGTGGTGAGTCTGTAGTAACATGTCTCCTCCTGGTGGTGAGTCTGTAGTAACACATGTCTCCTGGTGGTGAGTCTGTAGTAACACATGTCTCCTCCTGGTGGTGAGTCTGTAGTAACACATGTCTCCTCCTGGTGGTGAGTCTGTAGTAACACATGTCTCCTGGTGGTGAGTCTGTAGTAACACATGTCTCCTGGTGGTGAGTCTGTAGTAACACATGTCTCCTCCTGGTGGTGAGTCTGTAGTAACACATGTCTCCTCCTGGTGGTGAGTCTGTAGTAACACATGTCTCCTGGTGGTGAGTCTGTAGTAACACATGTCTCCTGGTGGTGAGTCTGTAGTAACACATGTCTCCTGGTGGTGAGTCTGTAGTAACACATGTCTCCTGGTGGTGAGTCTGTAGTAACACATGTCTCCTGGTGGTGAGTCTGTAGTAACACATGTCTCCTGGTGGTGAGTCTGTAGTAACACATGTCTCCTGGTGGTGAGTCTGTAGTAACACATGTCTCCTGGTGGTGAGTCTGTAGTAACACATGTCTCCTCCTGGTGGTGAGTCTGTAGTAACACATGTCTCCTGGTGGTGAGTCTGTAGTAACACATGTCTCTCCTGGTGGTGAGTCTGTAGTAACACATGTCTCCTGGTGGTGAGTCTGTAGTAACACATGTCTCCTGGTGGTGAGTCTGTAGTAACACATGTCTCCTGGTGGTGAGTCTGTAGTAACACATGTCTCCTGGTGGTGAGTCTGTAGTAACACATGTCTCCTCCTGGTGGTGAGTCTGTAGTAACACATGTCTCCTGGTGGTGAGTCTGTAGTAACACATGTCTCCTGGTGGTGAGTCTGTAGTAACACATGTCTCCTCCTGGTGGTGAGTCTGTAGTAACACATGTCTCCTGGTGGTGAGTCTGTAGTAACACATGTCTCCTGGTGGTGAGTCTGTAGTAACACATGTCTCCTGGTGGTGAGTCTGTAGTAACACATGTCTCCTGGTGGTGAGTCTGTAGTAACACATGTCTCCTCCTGGTGGTGAGTCTGTAGTAACACATGTCTCCTGGTGGTGAGTCTGTAGTAACACATGTCTCCTGGTGGTGAGTCTGTAGTAACACATGTCTCCTCCTGGTGGTGAGTCTGTAGTAACACATGTCTCCTGGTGGTGAGTCTGTAGTAACACATGTCTCCTGGTGGTGAGTCTGTAGTAACACATGTCTCTCCTGGTGGTGAGTCTGTAGTAACACATGTCTCCTCCTGGTGGTGAGTCTGTAGTAACACATGTCTCCTGGTGGTGAGTCTGTAGTAACACATGTCTCCTCCTGGTGGTGAGTCTGTAGTAACACATGTCTCCTCCTGGTGGTGAGTCTGTAGTAACACATGTCTCCTCCTGGTGGTGAGTCTGTAGTAACACATGTCTCCTGGTGGTGGGTGGTGAGTCTGTAGTAACACATGTCTCCTGGTGGTGAGTCTGTAGTAACACATGTCTCCTGGTGGTGAGTCTGTAGTAACACATGTCTCCTCCTGGTGGTGAGTCTGTAGTAACACATGTCTCCTGGTGGTGAGTCTGTAGTAACACATGTCTCCTGGTGGTGAGTCTGTAGTAACACATGTCTCTCCTGGTGGTGAGTCTGTAGTAACACATGTCTCCTGGTGGTGAGTGTAGTACACATGTCTCCTGGTGGTGAGTCTGTAGTAACACATGTCTCCTCCTGGTGGTGAGTCTGTAGTAACACATGTCTCCTCCTGGTGGTGAGTCTGTAGTAACACATGTCTCCTGGTGGTGAGTCTGTAGTAACACATGTCTCCTGGTGGTGAGTCTGTAGTAACACATGTCTCCTGGTGGTGAGTCTGTAGTAACACATGTCTCCTGGTGGTGAGTCTGTAGTAACACATGTCTCCTCCTGGTGGTGAGTCTGTAGTAACACATGTCTCCTGGTGGTGAGTCTGTAGTAACACATGTCTCCTCCTGGTGGTGAGTCTGTAGTAACACATGTCTCTCTGGTGGTGAGTCTGTAGTAACACATGTCTCCTGGTGGTGAGTCTGTAGTAACACATGTCTCCTGGTGGTGAGTCTGTAGTAACACATGTCTCCTGGTGGTGAGTCTGTAGTAACACATGTCTCCTGGTGGTGAGTCTGTAGTAACACATGTCTCCTGGTGGTGAGTCTGTAGTAACACATGTCTCCTGGTGGTGAGTCTGTAGTAACACATGTCTCCTGGTGGTGAGTCTGTAGTAACACATGTCTCCCTGGTGGTGAGTCTGTAGTAACACATGTCTCCTGGTGGTGAGTCTGTAGTAACACATGTCTCCTCCTGGTGGTGAGTCTGTAGTAACACATGTCTCCTGGTGGTGAGTCTGTAGTAACACATGTCTCCTGGTGGTGAGTCTGTAGTAACACATGTCTCCTCCTGGTGGTGAGTCTGTAGTAACACATGTCTCCTGGTGGTGAGTCTGTAGTAACACATGTCTCCTGGTGGTGAGTCTGTAGTAACACATGTCTCCTGGTGGTGAGTCTGTAGTAACACATGTCTCCTGGTGGTGAGTCTGTAGTAACACATGTCTCCTGGTGGTGAGTCTGTAGTAACACATGTCTCCTGGTGGTGAGTCTGTAGTAACACATGTCTCCTGGTGGTGAGTCTGTAGTAACACATGTCTCCTCCTGGTGGTGAGTCTGTAGTAACACATGTCTCCTCCTGGTGGTGAGTCTGTAGTAACACATGTCTCCTGGTGGTGAGTCTGTAGTAACACATGTCTCCTGGTGGTGAGTCTGTAGTAACACATGTCTCCTGGTGGTGAGTCTGTAGTAACACATGTCTCCTCCTGGTGGTGAGTCTGTAGTAACACATGTCTCCTGGTGGTGAGTCTGTAGTAACACATGTCTCCTCCTGGTGGTGAGTCTGTAGTAACACATGTCTCCCTGGTGGTGAGTCTGTAGTAACACATGTCTCCTGGTGGTGAGTCTGTAGTAACACATGTCTCCTGGTGGTGAGTCTGTAGTAACACATGTCTCCTGGTGGTGAGTCTGTAGTAACACATGTCTCCTGGTGGTGAGTCTGTAGTAACACATGTCTCCTGGTGGTGAGTCTGTAGTAACACATGTCTCTCCTGGTGGTGAGTCTGTAGTAACACATGTCTCCCTGGTGGTGAGTCTGTAGTAACACATGTCTCCTGGTGGTGAGTCTGTAGTAACACATGTCTCCTGGTGGTGAGTCTGTAGTAACACATGTCCTCCTGGTGGTGAGTCTGTAGTAACACATGTCTCCTCCTGGTGGTGAGTCTGTAGTAACACATGTCTCCTCCTGGTGGTGAGTCTGTAGTAACACATGTCTCCTCCTGGTGGTGAGTCTGTAGTAACACATGTCTCCTGGTGGTGAGTCTGTAGTAACACATGTCTCCTCCTGGTGGTGAGTCTGTAGTAACACATGTCTCCTCCTGGTGGTGAGTCTGTAGTAACACATGTCTCCTGGTGGTGAGTCTGTAGTAACACATGTCTCCTGGTGGTGAGTCTGTAGTAACACATGTCTCCTGGTGGTGAGTCTGTAGTAACACATGTCTCCTGGTGGTGAGTCTGTAGTAACACATGTCTCCTCCTGGTGGTGAGTCTGTAGTAACACATGTCTCCTGGTGGTGAGTCTGTAGTAACACATGTCTCCTGGTGGTGAGTCTGTAGTAACACATGTCTCCTCCTGGTGGTGAGTCTGTAGTAACACATGTCTCCTGGTGGTGAGTCTGTAGTAACACATGTCTCCTGGTGGTGAGTCTGTAGTAACACATGTCTCCTGGTGGTGAGTCTGTAGTAACACATGTCTCCTGGTGGTGAGTCTGTAGTAACACATGTCTCCTGGTGGTGAGTCTGTAGTAACACATGTCTCCTCCTGGTGGTGAGTCTGTAGTAACACATGTCTCCTCCTGGTGGTGAGTCTGTAGTAACACATGTCTCCTCCTGGTGGTGAGTCTGTAGTAACACATGTCTCCTGGTGGTGAGTCTGTAGTAACACATGTCTCCTGGTGGTGAGTCTGTAGTAACACATGTCTCCTGGTGGTGAGTCTGTAGTAACACATGTCTCCTCCTGGTGGTGAGTCTGTAGTAACACATGTCTCCTGGTGGTGAGTCTGTAGTAACACATGTCTCCTGGTGGTGAGTCTGTAGTAACACATGTCTCCTCCTGGTGGTGAGTCTGTAGTAACACATGTCTCCTGGTGGTGAGTCTGTAGTAACACATGTCTCCTGGTGGTGAGTCTGTAGTAACACATGTCTCCTGGTGGTGAGTCTGTAGTAACACATGTCTCCTGGTGGTGAGTCTGTAGTAACACATGTCTCCTCCTGGTGGTGAGTCTGTAGTAACACATGTCTCCTGGTGGTGAGTCTGTAGTAACACATGTCTCCTGGTGGTGAGTCTGTAGTAACACATGTCTCCTCCTGGTGGTGAGTCTGTAGTAACACATGTCTCCTCCTGGTGGTGAGTCTGTAGTAACACATGTCTCCTGGTGGTGAGTCTGTAGTAACACATGTCTCCTGGTGGTGAGTCTGTAGTAACACATGTCTCCTGGTGGTGAGTCTGTAGTAACACATGTCTCCTGGTGGTGAGTCTGTAGTAACACATGTCTCCTGGTGGTGAGTCTGTAGTAACACATGTCTCCTGGTGGTGAGTCTGTAGTAACACATGTCTCCTGGTGGTGAGTCTGTAGTAACACATGTCTCCTGGTGGTGAGTCTGTAGTAACACATGTCTCCTGGTGGTGAGTCTGTAGTAACACATGTCTCCTGGTGGTGAGTCTGTAGTAACACATGTCTCCTGGTGGTGAGTCTGTAGTAACACATGTCTCCTCCTGGTGGTGAGTCTGTAGTAACACATGTCTCCTGGTGGTGAGTCTGTAGTAACACATGTCTCCTGGTGGTGAGTCTGTAGTAACACATGTCTCCTCCTGGTGGTGAGTCTGTAGTAACACATGTCTCCTCCTGGTGGTGAGTCTGTAGTAACACATGTCTCCTGGTGGTGAGTCTGTAGTAACACATGTGTCCTGGTGGTGAGTCTGTAGTAACACATGTCTCCTCCTGGTGGTGAGTCTGTAGTAACACATGTCTCCTGGTGGTGAGTCTGTAGTAACACATGTCTCCTGGTGGTGAGTCTGTAGTAACACATGTCTCCTGGTGGTGAGTCTGTAGTAACACATGTCTCCTCCTGGTGGTGAGTCTGTAGTAACACATGTCTCCTGGTGGTGAGTCTGTAGTAACACATGTCTCCTCCTGGTGGTGAGTCTGTAGTAACACATGTCTCCTGGTGGTGAGTCTGTAGTAACACATGTCTCCTGGTGGTGAGTCTGTAGTAACACATGTCTCCTGGTGGTGAGTCTGTAGTAACACATGTCTCCTGGTGGTGAGTCTGTAGTAACACATGTCTCCTGGTGGTGAGTCTGTAGTAACACATGTCTCCTGGTGGTGAGTCTGTAGTAACACATGTCTCCTGGTGGTGAGTCTGTAGTAACACATGTCTCCTGGTGGTGAGTCTGTAGTAACACATGTCTCCTCCTGGTGGTGAGTCTGTAGTAACACATGTCTCCTCCTGGTGGTGAGTCTGTAGTAACACATGTCTCCTCCTGGTGGTGAGTCTGTAGTAACACATGTCTCCTGGTGGTGAGTCTGTAGTAACACATGTCTCCTGGTGGTGAGTCTGTAGTAACACATGTCTCCTGGTGGTGAGTCTGTAGTAACACATGTCTCCTCCTGGTGGTGAGTCTGTAGTAACACATGTCTCCTCCTGGTGGTGAGTCTGTAGTAACACATGTCTCCTCCTGGTGGTGAGTCTGTAGTAACACATGTCTCCTGGTGGTGAGTCTGTAGTAACACATGTCTCCTCCTGGTGGTGAGTCTGTAGTAACACATGTCTCCTCCTGGTGGTGAGTCTGTAGTAACACATGTCTCCTGGTGGTGAGTCTGTAGTAACACATGTCTCCTCCTGGTGGTGAGTCTGTAGTAACACATGTCTCCTCCTGGTGGTGAGTCTGTAGTAACACATGTCTCCTGGTGGTGAGTCTGTAGTAACACATGTCTCCTGGTGGTGAGTCTGTAGTAACACATGTCTCCTGGTGGTGAGTCTGTAGTAACACATGTCTCCTCCTGGTGGTGAGTCTGTAGTAACACATGTCTCCTGGTGGTGAGTCTGTAGTAACACATGTCTCCTGGTGGTGAGTCTGTAGTAACACATGTCTCCTGGTGGTGAGTCTGTAGTAACACATGTCTCCTGGTGGTGAGTCTGTAGTAACACATGTCTCCTCCTGGTGGTGAGTCTGTAGTAACACATGTCTCCTGGTGGTGAGTCTGTAGTAACACATGTCTCCTGGTGGTGAGTCTGTAGTAACACATGTCTCCTCCTGGTGGTGAGTCTGTAGTAACACATGTCTCCTGGTGGTGAGTCTGTAGTAACACATGTCTCCTGGTGGTGAGTCTGTAGTAACACATGTCTCCTGGTGGTGAGTCTGTAGTAACACATGTCTCCTGGTGGTGAGTCTGTAGTAACACATGTCTCCTGGTGGTGAGTCTGTAGTAACACATGTCTCCTGGTGGTGAGTCTGTAGTAACACATGTCTCCTGGTGGTGAGTCTGTAGTAACACATGTCTCCTGGTGGTGAGTCTGTAGTAACACATGTCTCCTGGTGGTGAGTCTGTAGTAACACATGTCTCCTGGTGGTGAGTCTGTAGTAACACATGTCTCCTGGTGGTGAGTCTGTAGTAACACATGTCTCCTGGTGGTGAGTCTGTAGTAACACATGTCTCCTGGTGGTGAGTCTGTAGTAACACATGTCTCCTGGTGGTGAGTCTGTAGTAACACATGTCTCCTCCTGGTGGTGAGTCTGTAGTAACACATGTCTCCTGGTGGTGAGTCTGTAGTAACACATGTCTCCTGGTGGTGAGTCTGTAGTAACACATGTCTCCTGGTGGTGAGTCTGTAGTAACACATGTCTCCTGGTGGTGAGTCTGTAGTAACACATGTCTCCTCCTGGTGGTGAGTCTGTAGTAACACATGTCTCCTGGTGGTGAGTCTGTAGTAACACATGTCTCCTCCTGGTGGTGAGTCTGTAGTAACACATGTCTCCTGGTGGTGAGTCTGTAGTAACACATGTCTCCTCCTGGTGGTGAGTCTGTAGTAACACATGTCTCCTGGTGGTGAGTCTGTAGTAACACATGTCTCCTCCTGGTGGTGAGTCTGTAGTAACACATGTCTCCTGGTGGTGAGTCTGTAGTAACACATGTCTCCTGGTGGTGAGTCTGTAGTAACACATGTCTCCTCCTGGTGGTGAGTCTGTAGTAACACATGTCTCCTGGTGGTGAGTCTGTAGTAACACATGTCTCCTCCTGGTGGTGAGTCTGTAGTAACACATGTCTCCTCCTGGTGGTGAGTCTGTAGTAACACATGTCTCCTGGTGGTGAGTCTGTAGTAACACATGTCTCCTGGTGGTGAGTCTGTAGTAACACATGTCTCCTGGTGGTGAGTCTGTAGTAACACATGTCTCCTGGTGGTGAGTCTGTAGTAACACATGTCTCCTGGTGGTGAGTCTGTAGTAACACATGTCTCCTGGTGGTGAGTCTGTAGTAACACATGTCTCCTCCTGGTGGTGAGTCTGTAGTAACACATGTCTCCTCCTGGTGGTGAGTCTGTAGTAACACATGTCTCCTGGTGGTGAGTCTGTAGTAACACATGTCTCCTCCTGGTGGTGAGTCTGTAGTAACACATGTCTCCTGGTGGTGGTGAGTCTGTAGTAACACATGTCTCCTGGTGGTGAGTCTGTAGTAACACATGTCTCCTGGTGGTGAGTCTGTAGTAACACATGTCTCCTCCTGGTGGTGAGTCTGTAGTAACACATGTCTCCTCCTGGTGGTGAGTCTGTAGTAACACATGTCTCCTCCTGGTGGTGAGTCTGTAGTAACACATGTCTCCTGGTGGTGAGTCTGTAGTAACACATGTCTCCTCCTGGTGGTGAGTCTGTAGTAACACATGTCTCCTCCTGGTGGTGAGTCTGTAGTAACACATGTCTCCTCCTGGTGGTGAGTCTGTAGTAACACATGTCTCCTGGTGGTGAGTCTATAGTAACACATGTCTCCTCCTGGTGGTGAGTCTGTAGTAACACATGTCTCCTGGTGGTGAGTCTGTAGTAACACATGTCTCCTGGTGGTGAGTCTGTAGTAACACATGTCTCCTGGTGGTGAGTCTGTAGTAACACATGTCTCCTGGTGGTGAGTCTGTAGTAACACATGTCTCCTCCTGGTGGTGAGTCTGTAGTAACACATGTCTCCTCCTGGTGGTGAGTCTGTAGTAACACATGTCTCCTCCTGGTGGTGAGTCTGTAGTAACACATGTCTCCTCCTGGTGGTGAGTCTGTAGTAACACATGTCTCCTGGTGGTGAGTCTGTAGTAACACATGTCTCCTGGTGGTGAGTCTGTAGTAACACATGTCTCCTCCTGGTGGTGAGTCTGTAGTAACACATGTCTCCTGGTGGTGAGTCTGTAGTAACACATGTCTCCTGGTGGTGAGTCTGTAGTAACACATGTCTCCTCCTGGTGGTGAGCTGTAGTAACACATGTCTCCTCCTGGTGGTGAGTCTGTAGTAACACATGTCTCCTCCTGGTGGTGAGTCTGTAGTAACACATGTCTCTCTGGTGGTGAGTCTGTAGTAACACATGTCTCCTGAAGTGGTGGTGAGTCTGTAGTAACACATGTCTCCTCCTGGTGGTGAGTCTGTAGTAACACATGTCTCCTCCTGGTGGTGAGTCTGTAGTAACACATGTCTCCTCCTGGTGGTGAGTCTGTAGTAACACATGTCTCCTCCTGGTGGTGAGTCTGTAGTAACACATGTCTCCTGGTGGTGAGTCTGTAGTAACACATGTCTCCTCCTGGTGGTGAGTCTGTAGTAACACATGTCTCCTCCTGGTGGTGAGTCTGTAGTAACACATGTCTCCTCCTGGTGGTGAGTCTGTAGTAACACATGTCTCCTGGTGGTGAGTCTGTAGTAACACATGTCTCCTGGTTGTGAGTCTGTAGTAACACATGTCTCCTGGTGGTGAGTCTGTAGTAACACATGTCTCCTCCTGGTGGTGAGTCTGTAGTAACACATGTCCTCCTGGTGGTGAGTCTGTAGTAACACATGTCTCCTGGTGGTGAGTCTGTAGTAACACATGTCTCCTCTGGTGGTGAGTCTGTAGTAACACATGTCTCCTGGTGGTGAGTCTGTAGTAACACATGTCTCCTGGTGGTGAGTCTGTAGTAACACATGTCTCCTGGTGGTGAGTCTGTAGTAACACATGTCTCCTGGTGGTGAGTCTTGTAGTAACACATGTCTCCTCCTGGTGGTGAGTCTGTAGTAACACATGTCTCCTCCTGGTGGTGAGTCTGTCAAGCCCAATCTCTCTAGAACGCGGATGCGGACAAGGCTGCCCTTTGAGTCCTGTTCTATTTGCTTTATTTATTGAACCACTTGCCCAAAAAATCAGAGAAGACCCAGAAATTAGGGGAATTTCAGTTCAGGGAAGAGAATATAAAACATGTCTGTACGCAGATGACATCCTGGTGACTTTGTCTGAACCTGATACAAGTCTGCCTAACCTCATGTCATGTCTCGACCAACATGGTCTCTATTCGGGATATAAACTAAACATAGAGAAAACTCAGACCCTGTCCTTAAATTATTCACCCCGAACAGACATACATAAAATGTTCAAATTTAAATGGAAAACTAAATCCATGAATTATTTAGGTGTTAATATCCCTAAAACCTTAAAAGATGTATACGATGAAAATTATGGTATTATCACAAATAAAATTAAAAGTGATTTGGATAGATGGGCCCCACTGACACTTGACCTGCATAACCGAATAGAAACCATAAAGATGATTATTCTACCTAAACTCTTGTTCCTTTTCCAATCCTTACCTGTGGAGGTTCCAACTAAACAGTTTATGAATGGAATCGGATAATATCTAGGTTTATATGGCAGAATAAGAAACCAAGGGTCCGCTATAAAACTTTGCACCGGCCAAAAGATGAAGGAGGATTGTCACTCCCATGCTTGGAGAGCTGTTACAAGGCAGCACAACTGCAATACGCCATCTACTGGTGTGATGAGAACTGCGATGCAAAATGGAAGGAACTAGAGCTGAGCCGACTTCATATCCCTCTTCAATCTTTACTAGGTGATAAAAGCCTCAAAAACAAGTACTCAAGCTATTTAAGTGACCTTACAAAAGTTCCCCTTAACATCTGGTTCAAAGAGGTCAGTAATTTGCACTTGGAGAGGAAATCAAGGCTACTAAGGTGGGTCGAACATGACAGGGATTTTAAACCAGCACAAATTGATTTGAGATTTAAAGAAATGACCCGAAAAAGCATCACTTCATATTGTGTAATCTCATCTGATACAGGTCTGGAAAGTTTTCGACAAATGCAGGAAAAATATGATTTAGACAAGCAGGACTTTTATAGATATTTACAGCTTAGGCATCATTTTGATAAAAATGTCAAAACATCAGGTGATTCTGACACAGACCTTATTAGCACGATTACTGAAGCCTACAAGGGTAAAATCATTAAGAAAGTGGTTTCTAGAATATATTCATGCCTGCAATCCTCCAAAGCAAAGTCAACATTCTATGTTAAATGTATGTGGGAGAAGGAAGCAAATATACATTGTCAGAGATGACTGGTTGAATATATGTCGAATTAACTCCTCCACTACCAGTTCAGGGCAGTGGAGGGAATTTGCATGGAAGAACATAATCAGGTATTTCATAACCCCGAGAAGGACATATCTACAAGGTGGCAGAACTGGATCTGGATAATGTTGGAGACAATGCAATAATTCAATGGCTGACCACTGTCATATCTTTTGGTGTTGCCCAGTGATCCAACCTTACTGGCCTGGATGTAGCTAGAGAGATAAAATCAATTCTTGGCTTTGAAATTGAGTATAGCTTGAAATCTGTTTATCTGTGTAATCTACCAACTGAACTCAATCCCAGGATGTATACCTTTTGAAATATTGCTTATAGCCAGCAAAAAGTCACTAACAAGGAAGTGGTTTAAGAGGAGCCGCCGACAGTGAGAGAGTGGATAGCCACTGTGGAGGAAATACGTGAAATGGAATTGCTGACCTTCTCCCTACGACTATGTAGTGATAAGGCCCAGAAATATTGGGGGAAATGGCTAAAGTATATGGGTAAGAGACTGTTATAGAGCAACTACCCCAGTGTTTAATTTGTTTAATTTGTTTAATTTGTATACTATGATGGATGTTTATTGTCACTTAATATCTTGGACTGATTGGAAATCACATTGGCATTGGACATTTCCTTGTTAATATTATTACCCACGATTGTTTTATCAACTTTGTTCCCCTGACTGTTTTTTACCCTACGGATTTATCTGACAAGACACCTTCCCTACTCTGCATATTGGATGGACTTACTGTACACTGGAGGGACTCAGGGCTGGCTGCCCTCTCCTCTCACCCAGGAACTATAGTAACACTTTATTACTGAGAACAATATCTGTTTTTTGGTTTTGTTTTTTCGATACACCATAATACACCCCCTTCGGTGACCTGTATGTTCCGTGCTGTTTGATTTATGTCATGTTTTTTTCAGCACATAAAATTCGGTATTATAAAACTAAAAATAAAAAGTTTAAAAAAAAAAAGCTAAAAAGCATCACTGCTCTCCAGGCCTGTGTGAGCTCGTCAAACCTCTTCCTATTTTTCCCCAAGTTTGCTTATCTTGACGAGCAGAGCTGGAGACTGAGACCGACTGTTCGTGTGAACTAAGACTCATTTACCTGCTTTATCAGCCAGGACTGGAAAGTCTGATATAGAATGCTCTGCATGGGAATATATCTCTACAATAAAACTGATGATAGCTGTTGTGACATCTCTACAAACTGAGCAGTCTGTTTTTAAAAATACAACACTACATTTTAAATGATTCGAACAATGCCCTCTTACTGTGAATATTAGCACCTTCATCATCACAACAGTGTAGATTAAGGGACTAAGTGACTCAATCATTACAAAAATTCACTATGTGCAGAATATGAAGAAACACTATTTAATACACATGCATGTTGCTTTTTCTATATTTGTTTTCTGTCACCTTATACTAAGGGCTAATTCTATGTTAAAATGATTTACTGATAACTTATCTAACACAACATTCTAATTGTAAAAGGCTAAACACCTCAGTATTAATCTGCATACATTGTATTTCACAATGATGTAAGAGCAGAACATAAGCCTATTAGAGATTGTGAAAGATAATTCTCAAATTTGTTAAAATAATAATAACATTTTTCAGAATAATGATGTTTACTTGCAGCAGGGTAACATATCATTTAATGACTCCGCTGTGAGAACCTGTCGTCTCTCGCTGCAAGAACACACTTTAAAAATGTTTGAAAGAAAAGATAAGGTGAAATATTTAAGATTGAATTTCTACAAAGGGTCATTTGAATTTTGAAACCTGTTTTGTTGACCTTTTCTTAATAAAATAATAAATAAATTCCGGGGGCAAAAAGAACAGCATTGCATAAACGAAACTAATAACAAAAATCACTTTCTTTGGGCAAGAATAGAGGTAGCAAGAAACAATATTAATGATGAAATGTCATTTTAAACTGGAGAAATAGAGGTATTTTTTGCTTTGACTTTCATGAAAAATATAGATGAATGAATTTGTCTGTTGGAAAATATACACTTATGGGTGTAGAATTTGGCCAACAATTAGAAATTCCTAAGTATTAATCTTTTGGTTATTCTTTGAAAGCTAAAGAGCACATGTCCAAATGTTCAGTGACGTTACAACAAATATACAAGCTAAAAACTTCAATGCACTTCACAATGTCCTACAATATCAACACAACTGTAGGATGTTAATGGACAAATACACGTTATTAAATAATAATTGTAAAAATCAAAAGACTGAAAGTGAAATACCCTATATGGCATTTATTTTTCCCATGGAACTGTGGAAAGATAAATGTCGGCTACAGCATTTGCATGGCCTTTTACACGGCATATGTCTCTTCCATGTAAGATCAGATAACTGTTCTTAAAATATCTACATGGCATATGTCTGGATATGGATATGTCATGGAACAACTGACAGTTGCCGTTTCATGGAAAAGATCAATGTTTTGTAAAATACCATTGATCTTTTCCAAGTTAGATTATCTGTTATCAGTTACAAAACGGTGATTAAGATAAGACACTGGTATGGGTACCGACTCACATCCATAACAAAGAATCAACAGTAAAACAGTATATTCTCAATATTTTGGGTGACTTCCAAGAATAAACCCACTTTCTGTCCAGGAACTGCAAGAAACCCTCGTGTTATAACAGATGACTCAGGAGCGTCTTCCTCCCGACTCATGCTGGCTAAATCTTTCTCCTCCAGTGACGATGTAAAGCCAGAGAAAATACATCATAGTGTACCGTTTAATATCTATTTAAACATGTTTTCAAAATCAAAGTACCTTACTATACAGGACTGTCTCAGAAAATTTGAATATTAGTTCTTCTTCTTTATTTTCTGTAATGCAATTAAAAAAACAAAAATGTCATACATTCTGGATTCATTACAAATCAACTGAAATATTGCAAGCCTTTTATTATTTTAATATTGCTGATTATGGTTTACAGTTTAAGATTAAGATTCCCAGAATATTCTAATTTTTTGAGATAGGATATTTAGTTTTCTTAAGCTGTAAACCATGATCAGCAATATTAAAATAATAAAAATAATAAAAGGCTTGTAATATTTCAGTTGATTTGTAATTAATCCAGAATGGATGACATTTTTGTTTTTTTAATTGCATTACAGAAAATCACAATATTCTAATTTTCTCAGACAGTCCTGTACTTTGAAAAAGTAAACATTTAAAAAAAATAATTCTAAAACGACATGAAGGCACAGGATTTTAGTAACTTTGAATGATGAACGCAAGACTGATAAACACGGTGTGTTTGCTGAGGTCAGACTGTTTATGCAAATACGCAGTAGGATGGATTTGTCCTATCTCTTCTTGTAATAAGGAAGTGAATAATATATAAATATGGACAATATTTCTGCTTCGGAGCGACTTCACAGACGGACATGAAGAGTGTGTCTCCATTCGCTTTTCTACACCCCAACTAAGGTAAATACAATATTGATTTTTGTATTAATGGTTTTAGTTTGGGCTTAAATGAAACTTCTTACTGCACCACAGGTTTAACTTTTCTTAAAGTTCTTAAAGTCAGCAAATCTGCAGAAAAAGAGGTCGAGCATAGAAAAGAGGTAACATTGTACTGAATAACAGCTGTTATCCAGCTGTTATTCAGTATTTATTCAGCTGTTATTCAGTATTTATTCAGCTGTTATTCAGCTGTTATCCAGCTGTTATTCAGCTGTTATCCAGCTGTTATTCAGCATTTATTCAGCTGTTATTCAGCTGTTATCCAGCTGTTATCCAGCTGTTATTCAGCTGTTATTCAGCTGTTATCCAGCTGTTATCCAGCTGTTATTCAGCTGTTATTCAGCTGTTATCCAGCTGTTATCCAGCTGTTATTCAGCTGTTATTCAGCTGTTATTCAGCATTTATTCAGCTGTTATTCAGCTGTTATCCAGCTGTTATCCAGCTGTTATTCAGCTGTTATTCAGCTGTTATTCAGCTGTTATTCAGCTGTTATCCAGCTGTTATTCAGCTGTTATTCAGCTGTTATCCAGCTGTTATCCAGCTGTTATTCAGCTGTTATTCAGCTGTTATCCAGCTGTTATCCAGCTGTTATTCAGCTGTTATTCAGCTGTTATTCAGCTGTTATTCAGCTGTTATCCAGCTGTTATTCAGCTGTTATTCAGCTGTTATCCAGCTGTTATCCAGCTGTTATTCAGCTGTTATTCAGCTGTTATTCAGCTGTTATTCAGCTGTTATTCAGCTGTTATTCAGCTGTTATTCAGCTGTTATTCAGCTGTTATTCAGCTGAATAACAGCTGTTATCCAGCTGTTATTCAGCTGTTATTCAGCTGTTATTCAGCTGTTATTCAGCTGAATAACAGCTGTTATCCAGCTGTTATTCAGCTGTTATTCAGCTGTTATTCAGCTGTTATCCAGCTGTTATTCAGCTGTTATTCAGCTGTTATTCAGCTGTTATTCAGCTGTTATTCAGCTGTTATTCAGCTGAATAACAGCTGTTATCCAGCTGTTATTCAGCTGTTATTCAGCTGTTATTCAGCTGTTATTCAGCTGAATAACAGCTGTTATCCAGCTGTTATCCAGCTGTTATTCAGTTGTTATTCAGCTGTTATTCAGCTGTTATTCAGCTGTTATTCAGCTGTTATTCAGCTGTTATTCAGTTGTTATTCAGCTGTTATCCAGCTGTTATCCAGCTGTTATTCAGTTGTTATTCAGCTGTTATCCAGCTGTTATTCAGTTGTTATTCAGCTGTTATCCAGCTGTTATTCAGCTGTTATCCAGCTGTTATCCAGCTGTTATTCAGCTGTTATTCAGCTGTTATCCAGCTTTTATTCAGCTGAATAACAGCTGTTATTCAGCTGTTATCCAGCTGTTATTCAGCTGTTATTCAGCTGTTATTCAGCTGTTATCCAGCTGTTATCCAGCTGTTATTCAGCTTTTATTCAGCTGTTATTCAGCTGTTATCCAGCTGTTATTCAACTGTTATTCAGCTGTTATTCAGCTGTTATTCAGCTCTTATCGAGCGGTTATTCAGCTGTTATTCAGCTGTTATTCAGCTGTTATCCAGCTGTTATTCAGCTGTTATTCAGCTGTTATTCAGCTGTTATTCAGCTGTTATTCAGCTGTTATCCAGCTGTTATTCAGCTGTTATTCAGCTGAATAACAGCTGTTATTCAGCTGTTATCCAGCTGTTATTCAGCTGAATAACAGCTGTTATTCAGCTGTTATTCAGCTGTTATTCAGCTGTTATCCAGCTGTTATTCAGCTGTTATTCAGCTGAATAACAGCTGTTATTCAGCTGTTATCCAGCTGTTATTCAGCTGTTATTCAGCTGTTATTCAGCTGTTATCCAGCTGTTATTCAGCTGTTATTCAGCTGTTATCCAGCTTTTATTCAGCTGAATAACAGCTGTTATTCAGCTGTTATCCAGCTGTTATTCAGTTGTTATCCAGCTGTTATTCAGCTGTTATTCAGCTGTTATTCAGCTGTTATCCAGCTGTTATCCAGCTGTTATTCAGCTGTTATTCAGCTGTTATTCAGCTCTTATCCAGCGGTTATTCAGCTGTTATTCAGCTGTTATTCAGCTGTTATCCAGCTGTTATTCAGCTGTTATTCAGCTGTTATTCAGCTGTTATCCAGCTGTTATTCAGCTGTTATCCAGCTTTTATTCAGCTGAATAACAGCTGTTATTCAGCTGTTATCCAGCTGTTATTCAGCTGTTATTCAGCTGTTATTCAGCTGTTATCCAGCTGTTATTCAGCTGTTATTCAGCTGTTATTCAGCTGTTATCCAGCTGTTATTCAGCTGTTATTCAGCTGTTATTCAGCTGTTATTCAGCTGTTATTCAGTTGTTATTCAGCTGTTATTCAGCTGTTATTCAGCTGATATTCAGCTGTTATTCAGATGTTATTCAGCTGAATAACAGCTGTTATCCAGCTGTTATCCAGCTGTTATTCAGCTGTTATCCAGCTGTTATTCAGCTGTTATCCAGCTGTTATTCAGTTGTTATTCAGCTGTTATCCAGCTGTTATCCAGCTGTTATTCAGTTGTTATTCAGCTGTTATTCAGTTGTTATTCAGTTGTTATCCAGCTGTTATCCAGCTGTTATTCAGCTGTTATTCAGCTGTTATACAGCTGTTATTCAGCTGTTATACAGCTGTTATTCAGCTGAATAACAGCTGTTATCCAGCTGTTATTCAGCTGTTATCCAGCTGTTATTCAGCTGTTATACAGCTGTTATTCAGCTGAATAACAGCTGTTATCCAGCTGTTATCCAGCTGTTATTCAGCTGTTATTCAGTTGTTATTCAGCTGTTATTCAGCTGAATAACAGCTGTTATCCAGCTGTTATTCAGCTGTTATTCAGCTGTTATTCAGCTGTTATCCAGCTGTTATTCAGCGGTTATTCAGCTGTTATTCAGCTGTTATCCAGCTGTTATTAAGCTGTTATCCAGCTGTTATTCAGTTGTTATTCAGCTGTTATTCAGCTGTTATCCAGCTGTTATCCAGCTGTTATTCAGCTGTTATTCAGCTGTTATCCAGCTGTTATCCAGCTGTTATTCAGCTGTTATTCAGCTGTTATTCAGTTGTTATTCAGCTGTTATTCATCTGTTATTCAGCTGAATAACAGCTGTTATCCAGCTGTTATTCAGCTGTTATCCAGCTGTTATTCAGTTGTTATTCAGCTGTTATTCAGCTGTTATCCAGCTGTTATTCAGCTGTTATTCAGCTGTTATCCAGCTGTTATTCAGTTGTTATTCAGCTGTTATTCAGCTGTTATCCAGCTGTTATTCAGCTGTTATCCAGCTGTTATTCAGCATTTATTCAGCTGTTATTCAGCTGTTATTCAGCTGTTATTCAGCTGATATTCAGCTGTTTTCCAGCTGTTATTCAGCTGTTATTCAGCTGTTATTCAGCTGTTATTCAGCTGTTATTCAGCTGTTATTCAGATGTTATTCAGCTGTTATTCAGCGGTTATTCAGCTGTTATTCAGCTGTTATCCAGCTGTTATTCAGTTGTTATTCAGCTGTTATTCAGCTGAATAACAGCTGTTATTCAGCTGTTATTCAGTTGTTATTCAGCTGTTATCCAGCTGTTATTCAGCTGTTATCCAGCTGTTATTCAGCTGTTATCCAGCTGTTATTCAGCTGAATAACAGCTGTTATCCAGCTGTTATTCAGCTGTTATTCAGCTGTTATCCAGCTGTTATTCAGTTGTTATTCAGCTGTTATACAGCTGTTATTCAGCTGAATAACAGCTGTTATTCAGCTGTTATCCAGCTGTTATTCAGCTGTTATTCAGTTGTTATTCAGCTGTTATTCAGCTGTTATTCAGCTGTTATTCAGCTGTTATCCAGCTGTTATTCAGCTGTTATCCAGCTGTTATTAAGCTGTTATCCAGCTGTTATTCAGTTGTTATTCAGCTGTTATTCAGCTGTTATTCAGCTGTTATTCAGCTGTTATCCAGCTGTTATCCAGCTGTTATTCAGCTGTTATTCAGCTGTTATTCAGCTGTTATCCAGCTGTTATTCAGTTGTTATTCAGCTGTTATTCAGCTGTTATCCAGCTGTTATTCAGCTGTTATCCAGCTGTTATTCAGCATTTATTCAGCTGTTATTCAGCTGTTATTCAGCTGTTATTCAGCTGATATTCAGCTGTTTTCCAGCTGTTAT
The DNA here is from genome assembly GCF_033807715.1 of Cololabis saira. NCBI lineage: Eukaryota > Metazoa > Chordata > Actinopteri > Beloniformes > Belonidae > Cololabis > Cololabis saira. Next base: position 56,203,704 of record NC_084588.1, read on the forward strand.
TCAGCTGTTATTCAGCTGTTATCCAGCTGTTATTCAGCTGTTATTCAGCTGAATAACAGCTGTTATTCAGCTGTTATCCAGCTGTTATTCAGCTGTTATTCAGCTGTTATTCAGCTGTTATCCAGCTGTTATTCAGCTGTTATTCAGCTGTTATCCAGCTTTTATTCAGCTGAATAACAGCTGTTATTCAGCTGTTATCCAGCTGTTATTCAGTTGTTATCCAGCTGTTATTCAGCTGTTATTCAGCTGTTATTCAGCTGTTATCCAGCTGTTATCCAGCTGTTATTCAGCTGTTATTCAGCTGTTATTCAGCTCTTATCCAGCGGTTATTCAGCTGTTATTCAGCTGTTATTCAGCTGTTATCCAGCTGTTATTCAGCTGTTATTCAGCTGTTATTCAGCTGTTATCCAGCTGTTATTCAGCTGTTATCCAGCTTTTATTCAGCTGAATAACAGCTGTTATTCAGCTGTTATCCAGCTGTTATTCAGCTGTTATTCAGCTGTTATTCAGCTGTTATCCAGCTGTTATTCAGCTGTTATTCAGCTGTTATTCAGCTGTTATCCAGCTGTTATTCAGCTGTTATTCAGCTGTTATTCAGCTGTTATTCAGCTGTTATTCAGTTGTTATTCAGCTGTTATTCAGCTGTTATTCAGCTGATATTCAGCTGTTATTCAGATGTTATTCAGCTGAATAACAGCTGTTATCCAGCTGTTATCCAGCTGTTATTCAGCTGTTATCCAGCTGTTATTCAGCTGTTATCCAGCTGTTATTCAGTTGTTATTCAGCTGTTATCCAGCTGTTATCCAGCTGTTATTCAGTTGTTATTCAGCTGTTATTCAGTTGTTATTCAGTTGTTATCCAGCTGTTATCCAGCTGTTATTCAGCTGTTATTCAGCTGTTATACAGCTGTTATTCAGCTGTTATACAGCTGTTATTCAGCTGAATAACAGCTGTTATCCAGCTGTTATTCAGCTGTTATCCAGCTGTTATTCAGCTGTTATACAGCTGTTATTCAGCTGAATAACAGCTGTTATCCAGCTGTTATCCAGCTGTTATTCAGCTGTTATTCAGTTGTTATTCAGCTGTTATTCAGCTGAATAACAGCTGTTATCCAGCTGTTATTCAGCTGTTATTCAGCTGTTATTCAGCTGTTATCCAGCTGTTATTCAGCGGTTATTCAGCTGTTATTCAGCTGTTATCCAGCTGTTATTAAGCTGTTATCCAGCTGTTATTCAGTTGTTATTCAGCTGTTATTCAGCTGTTATCCAGCTGTTATCCAGCTGTTATTCAGCTGTTATTCAGCTGTTATCCAGCTGTTATCCAGCTGTTATTCAGCTGTTATTCAGCTGTTATTCAGTTGTTATTCAGCTGTTATTCATCTGTTATTCAGCTGAATAACAGCTGTTATCCAGCTGTTATTCAGCTGTTATCCAGCTGTTATTCAGTTGTTATTCAGCTGTTATTCAGCTGTTATCCAGCTGTTATTCAGCTGTTATTCAGCTGTTATCCAGCTGTTATTCAGTTGTTATTCAGCTGTTATTCAGCTGTTATCCAGCTGTTATTCAGCTGTTATCCAGCTGTTATTCAGCATTTATTCAGCTGTTATTCAGCTGTTATTCAGCTGTTATTCAGCTGATATTCAGCTGTTTTCCAGCTGTTATTCAGCTGTTATTCAGCTGTTATTCAGCTGTTATTCAGCTGTTATTCAGCTGTTATTCAGATGTTATTCAGCTGTTATTCAGCGGTTATTCAGCTGTTATTCAGCGGTTATTCAGCTGTTATTCAGCTGTTATCCAGCTGTTATTCAGTTGTTATTCAGCTGTTATTCAGCTGAATAACAGCTGTTATTCAGCTGTTATTCAGTTGTTATTCAGCTGTTATCCAGCTGTTATTCAGCTGTTATCCAGCTGTTATTCAGCTGTTATCCAGCTGTTATTCAGCTGAATAACAGCTGTTATCCAGCTGTTATTCAGCTGTTATTCAGCTGTTATCCAGCTGTTATTCAGTTGTTATTCAGCTGTTATACAGCTGTTATTCAGCTGAATAACAGCTGTTATTCAGCTGTTATCCAGCTGTTATTCAGCTGTTATTCAGTTGTTATTCAGCTGTTATTCAGCTGTTATTCAGCTGTTATTCAGCTGTTATCCAGCTGTTATTCAGCTGTTATCCAGCTGTTATTAAGCTGTTATCCAGCTGTTATTCAGTTGTTATTCAGCTGTTATTCAGCTGTTATTCAGCTGTTATTCAGCTGTTATCCAGCTGTTATCCAGCTGTTATTCAGCTGTTATTCAGCTGTTATTCAGCTGTTATCCAGCTGTTATTCAGTTGTTATTCAGCTGTTATTCAGCTGTTATCCAGCTGTTATTCAGCTGTTATCCAGCTGTTATTCAGCATTTATTCAGCTGTTATTCAGCTGTTATTCAGCTGTTATTCAGCTGATATTCAGCTGTTTTCCAGCTGTTATTCAGCTGTTATTCAGCTGTTATTCAGCTGTTATTCAGCTGTTATTCAGATGTTATTCAGCTGTTATTCAGCGGTTATTCAGCTGTTATTCAGCTGTTATCCAGCTGTTATTCAGTTGTTATTCAGCTGTTATTCAGCTGAATAACAGCTGTTATTCAGCTGTTATTCAGTTGTTATTCAGCTGTTATCCAGCTGTTATTCAGCTGTTATCCAGCTGTTATTCAGCTGTTATCCAGCTGTTATTCAGCTGAATAACAGCTGTTATCCAGCTGTTATTCAGCTGTTATTCAGCTGTTATCCAGCTGTTATTCAGTTGTTATTCAGCTGTTATACAGCTGTTATTCAGCTGAATAACAGCTGTTATTCAGCTGTTATCCAGCTGTTATTCAGCTGTTATTCAGTTGTTATTCAGCTGTTATTCAGCTGTTATTCAGCTGTTATTCAGCTGTTATCCAGCTGTTATTCAGCTGTTATTCAGCTGTTATTCAGCTGAATAACAGCTGAATAACAGCTGTTATTCAGCTGTTATCCAGCTGTTATTAAGCTGTTATCCAGCTGTTATTCAGTTGTTATTCAGCTGTTATTCAGCTGTTATTCAGCTGTTATTCAGCTGTTATCCAGCTGTTATCCAGCTGTTATTCAGCTGTTATTCAGCTGTTATTCAGCTGTTATCCAGCTGTTATTCAGCTGTTATCCAGCTGTTATTCAGTTGTTATTCAGCTGTTATTCAGCTGTTATCCAGCTGTTATTCAGCTGTTATTCAGCTGTTATCCAGCTGTTATTCAGTTGTTATGCAGCTGTTATTCAGCTGAATAACAGCTGAATAACAGCTGTTATTCAGCTGAAAAACAGCTGAATAACAGCTGTTATTCAGCTGAAAAACAGCTGAATAACAGCTGTTATTCAGCTGTTATTCAGCTGTTATTCAGCTGTTATCCAGCTGTTATTCAGCTGTTATCCAGCTGATATTCAGCATTTATTCAGCTGTTATTCAGCTGTTATTCAGCTGATATTCAGCTGTTATTCAGCTGATATTCAGCTGTTATTCAGCTGTTATTCAGCTGTTATTCAGCTGATATTCAGCTGTTATTCAGCTGTTATTCAGCTGATATTCAGCTGTTATTCAGCTGTTATTCAGCTGTTATTAAGCTGTTATTCAGCTGTTTTCCAGCTGTTATTCAGCTGTTATTCAGCTGTTATTCAGATGTTATTCAGCTGTTATTCAGCGGTTATTCAGCTGTTATTCAGCTGATATCCAGCTGTTATCCAGCTGTTATTCCGCTGTTATTCCGCTGTTATTCCGCTGTTATTCAGCTGGATAACAGCTGAATAACAGCTGTTATTCCGCTGTTATTCAGCTGTTATTCAGCTGTTATTCAGCTGTTATTCAGCTGAATAACAGCTGTTATTCAGCTGTTATTCAGCTGTTATTCAGCTGTTATTCAGCTGAATAACAGCTGTTATTCAGCTGTTATCCAGATGTTATTCAGCTGTTATCCAGCTGTTATTCCGCTGTTATTCAGCTGTTATTCCGCTGTTATTCAGCTGTTATTCAGCTGGATAACAGCTGTTATTCAGCTGAATAACAGCTGAATAAGAGCTGAATAACAGCTGTTATCCAGCTGAATAACAGCTGTTATCCAGCTGTTATTCAGCTGTTATCCAGCTGTTATCCAGCTGTTATTAAGCTGTTATTCAGCTGAATAACAGCTGTTATTCAGCTGTTATCCAGCTGTTTTCCAGCTGTTATTCAGCTGAATAACAGCTGTTATTCAGCTGTTATCCAGATGTTATTCAGCTGAATAACAGCTGTTATCCAGCTGTTATCTAGATGTTATTCAGCTGAATAACAGCTGTTATTCAGCTGTTATCCAGATGTTATTCAGCTGTTATCCAGCTGTTATTCAGCTGTTATTCAGCTGTTATCCAGCTGTTATCCAGCTGTTATTCAGCTGTTATTCAGCTGTTATCCAGCTGTTATTCAGCTGTTATTCAGCTGTTATCCAGCTGTTATTCAGCTGTTATCCAGCTGTTATTCAGTTGTTATTCAGCTGTTATTCAGCTGTTATCCAGCTGTTATTCAGCTGTTATTCAGCTGTTATCCAGCTGTTATTCAGTTGTTATGCAGCTGTTATTCAGCTGAATAACAGCTGAATAACAGCTGTTATTCAGCTGAAAAACAGCTGAATAACAGCTGTTATTCAGCTGTTATTCAGCTGTTATTCAGCTGTTATCCAGCTGTTATTCAGCTGTTATCCAGCTGATATTCAGCATTTATTCAGCTGTTATTCAGCTGTTATTCAGCTGATATTCAGCTGTTATTCAGCTGATATTCAGCTGTTATTCAGCTGTTATTCAGCTGTTATTCAGCTGATATTCAGCTGTTATTCAGATGTTATTCAGCTGATATTCAGCTGTTATTCAGCTGTTATTCAGCTGTTATTCAGCTGTTATTCAGCTGTTTTCCAGCTGTTATTCAGCTGTTATTCAGCTGTTATTCAGCTGTTATTCAGATGTTATTCAGCTGTTATTCAGCGGTTATTCAGCTGTTATTCAGCTGTTATCCAGCTGTTATCCAGCTGTTATTCCGCTGTTATTCCGCTGTTATTCAGCTGTTATTCAGCTGGATAACAGCTGTTATTCAGCTGAATAACAGCTGAATAACAGCTGTTATTCCGCTGTTATTCAGCTGTTATTCAGCTGTTATTCAGCTGTTATTCAGCTGTTATTCAGCTGAATAACAGCTGTTATTCAGCTGTTATCCAGATGTTATTCAGCTGTTATCCAGCTGTTATCCAGCTGTTATTCAGCTGTTATTCAGCTGTTATCCAGATGTTATTCAGCTGTTATCCAGCTGTTATCCAGCTGTTATTCCGCTGTTATTCAGCTGTTATTCCGCTGTTATTCAGCTGTTATTCAGCTGTTATTCAGCTGAATAACAGCTGAATAAGAGCTGTATAAAAGCTGTTATCCAGCTGTTATTCAGCTGTTATCCAGCTGTTATCCAGCTGTTATTCAGCTGTTATTCAGCTGAATAACAGCTGTTATTCAGCTGTTATCCAGATGTTATTCAGCTGAATAACAGCTGTTATCCAGCTGTTATCTAGATGTTATTCAGCTGAATAACAGCTGTTATTCAGCTGTTATCCAGATGTTATTCAGCTGAATAACAGCTGTTATCCAGTTGTTATTCAGCTGTTATTCAGCTGAATAACAGCTGAATAACAGCTGTTATCCAGCTGTTATTCAGCTGTTATCCAGATGTTATTCAGCTGAATAACAGCTGTTATCCAGCTGTTATCTAGATGTTATTCAGCTGAATAACAGCTGTTATTCAGCTGTTATCCAGATGTTATTCAGCTGAATAACAGCTGTTATCCAGTTGTTATTCAGCTGTTATTCAGCTGGATAACAGCTGAATAACAGCTGTTATCCAGCTGTTATTCAGCTGTTATTCAGCTGTTATTCAGCTGTTATTCATCTGTTATCCAGATGTTATTCAGCTGTTATTCCGCTGTTATTCAGCTGTTATTCAGCTGTTATTCAGCTGAATAACAGCTGTTATTCAGCTGTTATCCAGATGTTATTCAGCTGTTATTCAGCTGTTATTCAGCTGAATAACAGCTGTTATTCAGCTGTTATCCAGATGTTATTCAGCTGAATAACAGCTGTTATCCAGCTGTTATCTAGATGTTATTCAGCTGAATAACAGCTGTTATCCAGTTGTTATTCAGCTGTTATTCAGCTGAATAACAGCTGGATAACAGCTGTTATTCAGCTGTTATCCAGATGTTATTCAGCTGAATAACAGCTGTTATCCAGTTGTTATCCAGCTGTTATTCAGCTGAATAACAGCTGAATAACAGCTGAATAACAGCTGTTATTCAGCTGTTATTCAGCTGTTATCCAGCTGTTATTCAGTTGTTATTCAGCTGTTATTCAGCTGTTATCCAGCTGTTATTCAGCTGTTATTCAGCTGTTATCCAGCTGTTATTCAGTTGTTATTCAGCTGTTATTCAGCTGTTATCCAGCTGTTATTCAGCTGTTATCCAGCTGTTATTCAGCATTTATTCAGCTGTTATTCAGCTGTTATTCAGCTGTTATTCAGCTGATATTCAGCTGTTTTCCAGCTGTTATTCAGCTGTTATCCAGCTGTTATCCAGCTGTTATTCAGTTGTTATTCAGCTGTTATACAGCTGTTATTCAGCTGTTATTCAGCTCTTATCCAGCGGTTATTCAGCTGTTATTCAGCTGTTATCCAGCTGTTATTCAGCTGTTATTCAGCTGTTATCCAGCTGTTATTCAGTTGTTATGCAGCTGTTATTCAGCTGAATAACAGCTGAATAACAGCTATTATTCAGCTGAAAAACAGCTGAATAACAGCTGTTATTCAGCTGTTATTCAGCTGTTATCCAGCTGTTATTCAGCTGTTATTCAGCTGTTATCCAGATGTTATTCAGCTGTTATCCAGCTGTTATCCAGCTGTTATTCCGCTGTTATTCAGCTGTTATTCCGCTGTTATTCAGCTGTTATTCAGCTGGATAACAGCTGTTATTCAGCTGAATAACAGCTGAATAAGAGCTGAATAACAGCTGTTATCCAGCTGTTATTCAGCTGTTATCCAGCTGTTATCCAGCTGTTATTCAGCTGTTATTCAGCTGAATAACAGCTGTTATTCAGCTGTTATCCAGCTGTTTTCCAGCTGTTATTCAGCTGTTATTCAGCTGAAACACAGCTGTTATTCAGCTGTTATCCAGATGTTATTCAGCTGAATAACAGCTGTTATCCAGCTGTTATTCAGCTGTTATTCAGCTGTTATTCAGCTGTTATTCAGCTGTTATTCAGCTGTTATTCAGCTGAATAACAGCTGTTATTCATCTGTTATCCAGATGTTATTCAGCTGTTATTCCGCTGTTATTCAGCTGTTATTCAGCTGTTATTCAGCTGTTATTCAGCTGAATAACAGCTGTTATTCAGCTGTTATCCAGATGTTATTCAGCTGTTATTCAGCTGTTATTCAGCTGAATAACAGCTGTTATTCAGCTGTTATCCAGATGTTATTCAGCTGAATATCCAGTTGTTATTCAGCTGTTATTCAGCTGAATAACAGCTGGATAACAGCTGTTATTCAGCTGTTATCCAGATGTTATTCAGCTGAATAACAGCTGTTATCCAGTTGTTATCCAGCTGTTATTCAGCTGAATAACAGCTGAATAACAGCTGAATAACAGCTGAATAACAGCTGTTATTCAGCTGTTATCCAGCTGTTATTCAGCTGTTATTCAGCTGTTATCCAGCTGTTATTCAGTTGTTATTCAGCTGTTATACAGCTGTTATTCAGCTGTTATTCAGCTCTTATCCAGCGGTTATTCAGCTGTTATTCAGCTGAATAACAGCTGTTATTCAGCTGAATAACAGCTGTTATTCAGCTGTTATCCAGCTGTTATTCAGCTGTTATTCAGCTGTTATCCAGCTGTTATTCAGTTGTTATGCAGCTGTTATTCAGCTGAATAACAGCTGAATAACAGCTATTATTCAGCTGAAAAACAGCTGAATAACAGCTGTTATTCAGCTGTTATTCAGCTGTTATCCAGCTGTTATTCAGCTGTTATTCAGCTGTTATCCAGATGTTATTCAGCTGTTATCCAGCTGTTATCCAGCTGTTATTCCGCTGTTATTCAGCTGTTATTCCGCTGTTATTCAGCTGTTATTCAGCTGGATAACAGCTGTTATTCAGCTGAATAACAGCTGAATAAGAGCTGAATAACAGCTGTTATCCAGCTGTTATTCAGCTGTTATCCAGCTGTTATCCAGCTGTTATTCAGCTGTTATTCAGCTGAATAACAGCTGTTATTCAGCTGAATAACAGCTGAATAACAGCGGAATAACAGCTGAATAACAGCTGTTATCCAGCTGTTTTCCAGCTGTTATTCAGCTGTTATTCAGCTGAAACACAGCTGTTATTCAGCTGTTATCCAGATGTTATTCAGCTGAATAACAGCTGTTATCCAGCTGTTATTCAGCTGTTATTCAGCTGAATAACAGCTGTTATTCATCTGTTATCCAGATGTTATTCAGCTGTTATTCCGCTGTTATTCAGCTGTTATTCAGCTGTTATTCAGCTGAATAACAGCTGTTATTCAGCTGTTATCCAGATGTTATTCAGCTGTTATTCAGCTGTTATTCAGCTGAATAACAGCTGTTATTCAGCTGTTATCCAGATGTTATTCAGCTGAATATCCAGTTGTTATTCAGCTGTTATTCAGCTGAATAACAGCTGGATAACAGCTGTTATTCAGCTGTTATCCAGATGTTATTCAGCTGAATAACAGCTGTTATCCAGTTGTTATCCAGCTGTTATTCAGCTGAATAACAGCTGAATAACAGCTGAATAACAGCTGAATAACAGCTGTTATTCAGCTGTTATTCAGCTGTTATCCAGCTGTTATTCAGTTGTTATTCAGCTGTTATTCAGCTGTTATCCAGCTGTTATTCAGCTGTTATCCAGCTGTTATTCAGTTGTTATTCAGCTGTTATTCAGCTGTTATCCAGCTGTTATCCAGCTGTTATTCAGCTGTTATCCAGCTGTTATTCAGCATTTATTCAGCTGTTATTCAGCTGTTATTCAGCTGTTATTCAGCTGATATTCAGCTGTTTTCCAGCTGTTATTCAGCTGTTATCCAGCTGTTATTCAGCTGTTATCCAGCTGTTATTCAGTTGTTATTCAGCTGATATTCAGCTGTTTTCCAGCTGTTATTCAGCTGTTATCCAGCTGTTATTCAGCTGTTATTCAGCTGTTATTCAGCTGTTATTCAGATGTTATTCAGCTGTTATTCAGCGGTTATTCAGCTGTTATTCAGCTGAATAACAGCTGTTATTCAGCTGTTATTCAGTTGTTATCCAGCTGTTATCCAGCTGTTATTCAGCTGTTATTCAGCTGTTATCCAGCTGTTATTCAGTTGTTATTCAGCTGTTATACAGCTGTTATTCAGCTGTTATTCAGCTGTTATTCAGCTGAATAACAGCTGTTATTCAGCTGTTATCCAGCTGTTATTCAGCTGTTATTCAGCTGTTATCCAGCTGTTATTCAGTTGTTATGCAGCTGTTATTCAGCTGAAAAACAGCTGAATAACAGCTGTTATTCAGCTGTTATTCAGCTGTTATCCAGCTGTTATTCAGCTGTTATTCAGCTGTTATCCAGATGTTATTCAGCTGTTATCCAGTTGTTATTCAGCTGTTATTCAGCTGAATAACAGCTGTTATTCAGCTGTTATTCAGTTGTTATTCAGCTGTTATTCAGCTGAATAACAGCTGTTATTCAGCTGTTATTCAGTTGTTATCCAGCTGTTATCCAGCTGTTATTCAGCTGTTATTCAGCTGTTATCCAGCTGTTATTCAGTTGTTATTCAGCTGTTATACAGCTGTTATTCAGCTGTTATTCAGCTGTTATTCAGCTGAATAACAGCTGTTATTCAGCTGTTATCCAGCTGTTATTCAGCTGTTATTCAGCTGTTATCCAGCTGTTATTCAGTTGTTATGCAGCTGTTATTCAGCTGAAAAACAGCTGAATAACAGCTGTTATTCAGCTGTTATTCAGCTGTTATCCAGCTGTTATTCAGCTGTTATTCAGCTGTTATCCAGATGTTATTCAGCTGTTATCCAGCTGTTATCCAGCTGTTATTCCGCTGTTATTCAGCTGTTATTCAGCTGGATCACAGCTGTTATTCAGCTGAATAACAGCTGAATAAGAGCTGAATAACAGCTGTTATCCAGCTGTTATTCAGCTGTTATCCAGCTGTTATCCAGCTGTTATTCAGCTGTTATTCAGCTGAATAACAGCTGTTATTCAGCTGTTATCCAGCTGTTTTCCAGCTGTTATTCAGCTGTTATTCAGCTGAAACACAGCTGTTATTCAGCTGTTATCCAGATGTTATTCAGCTGAATAACAGCTGTTATCCAGCTGTTATTCAGCTGTTATTCAGCTGAATAACAGCTGTTATTCATCTGTTATCCAGATGTTATTCAGCTGTTATTCCGCTGTTATTCAGCTGTTATTCAGCTGTTATCCAGATGTTATTCAGCTGTTATTCAGCTGTTATACAGCTGAATAACAGCTGTTATCCAGCTGTTATCTAGATGTTATTCAGCTGAATAACAGCTGTTATTCAGCTGTTATCCAGATGTTATTCAGCTGAATAACAGCTGTTATCCAGTTGTTATTCAGCTGTTATTCAGCTGAATAACAGCTGGATAACAGCTGTTATTCAGCTGTTATCCAGTTGTTATCCAGCTGTTATTCAGCTGAATAACAGCTGGATAACAGCTGAATCACAGCTGTTATCCAGCTGTTATTCAGCTGTTATCCAGCTATTATCCAGCTGATATTCAGCTGTTATTCAGCTGTTATTGAGTGTCCAGTATTCAAGTCATTCAGCTCTTGTTATTAGCCATTCAGCTGACATGCAGCTGCCATTCAATAGTTATTCAGCTCTCAGAAAACATTCAACAGTCATTTAGATCATCCTAAACTCATATTGAGCTCTCTTACACTGTTAATTCAACAGTCGTTCAGCTGTCAGAACTCTTATTCTCTTATTCAGCATCCCAGCATTCACTCCTGCATCTTCAAAGGAAATGTAGCCTTTTCTAGTAAGGCTTATGACATGGGTCTTAGAAAAGCCCAAACATTGCATTAAATTAGAAAAGTGTGGTCCAAAAAATTCTCCTCCATGCTTCTCCTTATAAACATTTACGCTGGCGTGACCCTCAGTCGTCCAGTTCATCGTAACCCCAAGGCAAATGAATGTCCTTTTCTTTTGTTCTTCAAGACGTTTCACTTTAAGGATAAAAGGACTGACTTCTCCGCCAGACTTAGAAAAACTTCCATGCTTTTAACTTCAGTAGACGGGACGACTGTAACGCTGTTCTCACGGGTCTAGTGCTACTGCCAGAATCCTCACTAATATAACTAATATAACCATAGAACTCCATGTCAGAAATCTTTACACTGCCTTCCTGTCTGTCAGAGATTTTAAAATTCTGCTGTTGGTTTATACATCTCTGAATGGTCTAGGACAAAAATCCATCTCTGATCCTCTGGTCCATTCTGAACCAACCAGAACCCTCAGGTCGTCACGGTCACACAAACTTTCTGTACGAGTTAGAAGCAAACACAGTTAGATGGCACTAAACTTTTATGCTCATCGCCGGTGGAACAAACTCCTATCAACTGCTTTTAGTCAAAGTTGAAAACCTTTTTATTTACTGCTAAATTTCAGTAATCCCCCATAATGCACTACAACCTTTATTTGTTGCATTTCCTTTGTTTTATTCTTAACGTATGTCTGTCTTTAATTCTGCTTTTAAGCTCTTTTACTTTAAGGAATTTAAGGAGCTGTTTTTATGTGAAGCAATTTGAATTGTCTTGTCCAAACAAACTTACCGTGCATTCTCAGTTCCAACAGACTGGTGTGGAGTTTCACATTTTAAGCTATATACATGAATCAAGGTGCAGAAACCTGGCTAGAATCAAGGAGCTTTTCAGTGTTTGCTAAAATCTGAGTACTCATACTCAATTTGATATTGTTATTTTCCCCATTTGACATGGATAGCTTTTTTAAAATCCTTCTTTAAATAATCTGCGTTCACCGTCTAAAATACTGTATATAAATGATTGTCCTCAAAAGAGGGTCATTTGTCTTCAAGATGCATGTGAATCACAAAAACTGGACCTAATGAGTTGCTCCCCTGTGCTGTGCAATGCGTTTGTGAAGTTGCTGCTTAGTTTTTCTGATGTAAAGGTCTGTGTATTCTTCACTGCACATACTTTGCCTTTTGGGTGAACCAGTTTCTGTCTGAGGGTGGCATTAAGTTTAGCATTAAGTAATCCTCTGCGGCAAATCCACTTTGGAAGATATCATGTTGCTGTCTATTGAGTTGATGTGTTCAGTAAAGACCCCGACTTCTTTGGATTTGGATTTTTGCACCCAGGTGTACACATATCTGAACCAATGACTCAGCTTTCCAGTTTTATCATGTGTAGATGTTGGTAGCAACTTCTGGTGACTCCAGAGAACATTGATGTTTCTGTATGTACCGGTACTGTAAAACGGACCGTTATAATTGAAGTGGGTAGTGGGGGGGCAGTGATCAAGCTGGTACAGACGTGGTCTGGCGTTAAACTGATCTGGTTTTCTAAGGTTCCATTTTGCCCCAGTTATTACCTAACGGCCTCCTTTGCCTCAGATGTGGTTGTGCAAGTGAAAAGTGAAGTGATATCAAATGATACAATGGCTTTACACGGAGCCAATCTTGGTTGTTGGATTTTGGAGTTATGCTTTTTAATGTTGTGACTGGTTGCTGCTGCTGATGGCTTTGGGGGGGCTACTTTCTTGCATTTTTGGGAATCCATATTCAATTCAATTAAAAAAGACTGTTAATCCCCACAGGAAAATTGGTTGTTGGAATTGTTTTCATTATTGAACTCTCTTCAGAGATTCATTTGAGAGATTATTGCTCTGGGCAGGAAGGAAATGTGGTCTGTGTTGCAGCAGATCTGAAAATACTGTTACTGAATCACTGTTTTGTGAATAGAATACTCAAGGTTGTCCATGATCCCCTTCATTTTATGAAGTATCGTCCTCTGTACCATCAACTCCAGAGGCTTTAGAACAGTCCCCAGAACAGAGTTAGTCTTCATGAGTTCATGAGTTCAGCTTCTTTAAGTCCCTGACTGTGATGCTGCTCCTCAACAGATGACTGCAGACGTGATTGCCCTCTCCACAACACACATACACAGAAGATTTACAACTCTGCTAACCAAGAAGGACCCGATCTTCCTCCAGAAGTAAAGGCTGCACGGTTCGTATTAACAGCATCCGTGTTGTATCTCCAGTCTCGTCTGTTGCCTGGGTGCACACCGAGGTATTTATCCCTCTCCACCAGCTCCAAATCATCACCCATCATGTCAAAACTCATTGACTTGACTCTCCTAAAATCCAGAATCCTCTCCTTTGTCTTATTTACATTAAAAATGTTTGTTCCCACACCATGCCAGAAAACCTGGCCCACCAGTTCTCAGTACTTCCTGTAGTCTCTTATCCATCACTGATACTCTACGATACAGCCGTCCACTCTCATTACAGTCTCTTATCCATCACTGATACTCTACGATACAGCCGTCCACTCTCATTACAGTCTCTTATCCATCACTGATACTCTACGATACAGCCGTCCACTCTCATTACAGTCTCTTATCCATCACTGATACTCTACGATACAGCCGTCCACTCTCATTACAGGTCTCTTATCCATCACTGATACTCTACGATACAGCCGTCCACTCTCATTACAGTCTCTTATCCATCACTGATACTCTACGATACAGCCGTCCACTCTCATTACAGGTCTCTTATCCATCACTGATACTCTACGATACAGCCGTCCACTCTCATTACAGTCTCTTATCCATCACTGATACTCTACGATACAGCCGTCCACTCTCATTACAGTCTCTTATCCATCACTGATACACTACGATACAGCCGTCCACTCTCATTACAGTCTCTTATCCATCACTGATACACTACGATACAGCCGTCCACTCTCATTACAGGTCTCTTATCCATCACTGATACTCTACGATACAGCCGTCCACTCTCATTACAGTCTCTTATCCATCACTGATACTCTACGATACAGCCGTCCACTCTCATTACAGTCTCTTATCCGTCACTGATACTCTACGATACAGCCGTCCACTCATTACAGTCTCTTTCCATCACTGATACTCTACGATACAGCCGTCCACTCTCATTACAGTCTCTTATCCATCACTGATACTCTACGATACAGCCGTCCACTCTCATTACAGTCTCTTATCCATCACTGATACTCTACGATACAGCCGTCCACTCTCATTACAGTCTCTTATCCATCACTGATACTCTACGATACAGCCGTCCACTCTCATTACAGGCAGAAAGCAGGGAAACCCTGGACAAGTCACCGGTCCAAAACTCACATATACTATACAATTTCCTTGTTCTTTTTAAATACCATTTTGGGCATATTGGGAAGATTTAACACCAGAGTTTAACCTGGTTTCTGACCTAAAACATAACATTTTAGCTACTGCTAAGATTAATATATAACTATAACTTTTACTGATAAGGGAAAAGAGCCTAGTGGTAGGATGACATTTAATTGTATTCTACCCGTAGTATTAAAGTCACGTAAATGTTTCTCTTTTTATTTTTCAGGGGAGATAAACAGAGGGTTTTTTTGATTATTGCAAACTAAATCAGCAGAAAAAAACAATGGGGAACGCGCCATCAGAAAGCAACATGGGCGACCGCCTGAGATGTTGCATTTGTTCTAGAGTTCTCCCTCCATGCTGCTCCTTCGATGATCTTTACCAAGCCACTGTTCATGATCAGCACGTACACGTGTTCAACGGAGGGGAATACTACAGACCAGTTGGCCACAATAATATGTACAAGTGTGAATACTGCTTTCACAAGGAATTCAGGGATCGAGAAGAGGAGAGGAAAAGAGAAGAGGAGAGGAAAAGGGAAGAGGAGAGGAAAAGGGAAGATGAGAGGAAAAGAGAAGAGGAGAGGAAAAGAGAAGAGGAGAGGAAAAGAGAAGAGCTTAATCAAAGATTACAAGAATCAAAGAATCAAGCTGAAAAGCAACACGAAAAACAAATGACAGACACCATGTTACAACAGTCCAAGCAAAATGTTCTGAGACGAAACTTGGATGTATCTGAGGCCGACTATGAATCAGCCAGCGGTAGAGATGGTTTTCTAGCAATCCTCTCTTTGAAATGTGACATTGAGGTTTCAGATCTGAGTCTCACTGAACTGACAGCTGATCAGCTGGGGAAGATCCTCCCAGCTCTGGACAAACTGCTCTTCAGTGAATGGATTAGTGATCCACCGTCTCTCAGCACTCTGCAGCACACCCAGGTCTACGTCACAGAGCTGAGCGCTCTGTCTCTGGAAACTTCTCAGGGAGTTGTCCTACAAGCCATCTCTGACCACGTGCACTTCCTGGTGGGGTCTATTGACAAATCAGCATCCAATTATTCTGAAAGTTTGACACTGACTCAAGCCCTATATCTCACCTTGATACACTTCTTGGATGAGACTGGGGAGTGTAATGCTGATGCCGTCCTCATCGCTAAACAATGGATGGGAGATGAGCTCTCCACTGAGAAGATCTTTGTTGTTGAGTTCCTGAGCGTCCTCACATCGTCACTGCAGAGGGCAGTTGAACAGAGCTCTGTGTTTATTACAAAGATGGAAGTAGAATGCTTGAAACTTCTTTTATCAGAGCTCACAGATTCAATCCAAACCCACTCTGAAACCACAAAAATGATCCTAACACTTGTAGAAAAAAACCAATGGTCTCCAACTGAAGCACTTAATCTGCTCAAAGAACTGTCACAGAAATGTGCACAAGACGATTCAGTGGTTAAAGTCTTGAAATTGATACAAGTGAATGACGTATCTCCAGACTGGACAGATGAACACGGGCAGTCTCTCACACAAGTCCTTGGTAATACGGACTTCCATACCCAGGATTTCCAAAAGATTCTCAGAAGGAAAGATGAGCACAGTCTACTTTCAGTTCTGGCAGAGTTAAAAATGTCACAGAATTTGGATGATGATGAGATTGGTTTCATTAAGAACATCACCACTAGTGTCATGCAAAGCTTAGAAAATGTACCAACAAATTCTCCATCTTCAAGATATTCCTTACAAGATGGAGCCTTGAATGAAGATAACATACAGAACTGTCTCTCTCTTCTCTGTAAAGCAGTTTTTGACACAAAAGGCTGGTGGCCTACAGTGAAGCAGATGGTGCACTGGTGTGTATTGGTGATAAAAAAGAAGACTGGAGCACCACAACTGGTTGGAATAGAAGAAGACCCATGTGTCATAGCAATGTTTGCAGCCGCATGTGTCTACATGGGAAACAAACTGGACATTGTTCTGAGCTCTGTTGATCACTCAAAAGAGCAATCTGAGGAGTGGTCTGCCTTCTACAACAACCTTGGAATTTCTCTAAACACAAACATGAAGACAGACGCATCACTCAGAGATGTCTATGAAGCAGACATTGTGTATGGTATACTGGATGACTTTGTTTCTGATTACTTTCAGCATGGCAAAGACGTGATGGAAAATAGAAAACCTCAGTTGTTTCAAGGTTTCATCATCGATGCAAAAAGCCTAAGTACTTTGGAAAAAATGGATCTGTCAAAGCTCAAACAGAATGAATCTGTAGTGTTTGCTGCAGAAGTAATGGAGACTCTCATACACAAGTTCCAAAGTGAAGAAATAGGATTGAAATGCAGATTCATCAAGGGTCTCTTTCAGGGTCTCCAAACAAATCTAAATGACACAAACACCGAGAGTGAATTAATCACAGTCTTTAATAAAATTACAGGAAAGGCATTGCTTTCCGATCAGATCTTCCTTTTGACCATTGTTGAGAATCTCCTCAAAGTGCTTACAAATGAATCAGGAGACGGGAAAATCATGACATCTGCTGCAAATCGATGGTGTTTGGATGTCTTGTTCACCTGTGCAGAGCAATTCCAAGGCTCAAAGGAAGAAGCAAAAGAAGTATTTGGAATGGCTTCAACTCTTGGTGTGCCATCCCTTTGGCCACCAACAGAGATCTTGAGCCTCCTTGGAGCATTAACTCACCACCATCATGATGAAGACTGCATTTCCATCATGAAGATTTTACATCTGATGACAACATACCAGGTTTCATCCAAGTGGAAAGATGAGGGAAACCAATCTCTCCTTGAGCTCATAGATTCACATACAACTGAGAATCTCATTCAACATTTAGAAAAGAGCTTTGCAGATGAAGAAAGCAAAAGTGTTGACACGCTCTGTAATGAAATACGTCAGATGAAAGACATAGATGAACAGACCCTGAGTAAATCTGAGACTGTAGTAACTTATGTAAAGCATCTCATCGAAAGTGGTGATATTGACAAACACAAAGATGTACAGCGAGCAAAGTCTCTGGGTCACAGTCTGGAAACAGAAGACCTTCAAGAAATCCTGGCAGTTTTATGCAATGCGGTTCACCTACACATAGCTAAAGGGAAGTGGTTTCCTAGGGCTACCCAGATGATGAGCTGGTGTCTCTTGGCCTTATCTGACAATGGGAAACTCTTGGAAATGGGAACTGGAGAAGGGAAGTCTTGTGTCATAGCCATGTTTGCAGTGCTGCGTGTGCTGAGAGGTGAAAAAGTAGATGTGGTATCCAGCTCTTCAGTCTTATGTCAAAGAGATGCAGAAGAATGGAGTCATTTCTACAAGTACTTTAACATTACAGTTGACACAAACACAAACAAGACAGAAGATGAGGATCGAAAAAAATGCTACCAGAAGGATGTGGTCTATGGAACCATTGATTCCTTTGCTGCAGATCACCTTCGCCAGATATTTGAGATGAAGGATGTGAGACCTGATCGCAGCTATCAGTGCGTTATAATTGATGAAGTGGATTCCCTTCTGCTGGATCAAGGAGTGCAGCTGACCTACCTGTCCAGCCCCATGGTCTCCATGGAGCACCTGAACACCATCCTCGCCATGATCTGGGGCCACGTTTCTCAGTACGGCTTTCTGTCCTCAGGACATAGGACATTTGTCCAGGGTCCTCCAGCCTCATTCTTCAAGGCCGTCTTTGACTCAATCAACACAGAAGAAACTGGAATTGATGACCCAATGGACATTTTACAGATGGCTGAAATAACCAACACTGTGCCAGAGGGGTTTACAGAGGAGATCTACAAAAGTGAGGAGAACCTTCCTGAAAAACTCAAAACTGTGAGTCAGGATGCTGTGGTGGAATTTTTTGAAGAATTGGAGGACTATGTCCCATACGGGTTTACCATTTACACTTCAGACGATAAGGGATTACTCTGTCTCAGAAAGGTTAGCCCGTACAACAAACACCAAATCCCAGAGCTGACGTTTCTTGTCTTGGAGGAAGGCTTGTGTTGTCCTCTCTATGACTCAGAAGAAAGTCTTATCAGGCCAATTGCAGACTTTATCACAGAGAAGATTCAGTACACCCCGTGTACAAACAACAAAGACAAAATCAGCATTCCCGGATTCTTGAAAAGTCTGATTGAAAGCAAAGTGTCAACGTGGGTTCAGAATGGCTTTCTGGCGATGCAGCTGAGGGAAGGACGGGACTATGTGGTTGAAAACAACAATGTCTGTCCTGTGGACTTCAGATCTACTGGTATTGTAGAACTGAATAAGAAATGGGGCGATGGCCTCCAACAGTTTGTTGAGATTAAACACCAAATCAAATTGAGCACAATTTCAACGGTGACAAACTATATTTCTAACATCTCCCTTTTTAAGAAGTACCAGGGAAAGATATATGGAACAACAGGAACACTTGGCGGCAAAACAGATACTCTGTTTTTGCAGGACTTATATCCAAACCTGTCTGCCTGCAAAATGCCAACTTTCAACAGGAAGAAGTTGTTTGAGGTCAAAGGAACGCTGAAGAAATCACCTGAAGAGTGGAAATCTGAAATAAAACGTACAGTCATGGCTCAGATCTCGCCAAATTCATACAGGGGTGGAAGAGCAGCCCTGGTAATCTGTGAAACCATCAACAAAGCCAACGAGATCTACGAAGACCTGAAAAGCAATGTCCCAGGTGAAATAATTCTCTACTGCCGCAGTGACAAAGACAGTTTGAGCAAAATGGAAAATAAACTTCTTCCTGGAGACGTCATTGTTGCCACAAACCTGGCTGGGCGTGGAACAAATATTAAAGTCTCCAAAAAGGTTAACAATAATGGGGGAGTCTTTGTGATTCTCTCCTTCCTTGCAGAGAACCAAAGAGTGGAACTTCAGGCTTTTGGCCGAACAGCGCGCAAAGGCAAACCTGGATCTGCACAGATAATCACGTCCACTGAACATTTGCAGCAAGATTTCAGTATGGTGACATCTCTAGAAGAAGTGAAGAGAAACAGGGACAAATGTGCAGTGGAAAAGATAAATAGCATGATGGATGATGTCACAGAGATGACTCTGAGAGAGGAACTGTTTTCAGAGTACTGTGAAACACTTCAACAGATTTACAGGGACACAGCTGGAGATGAAAACAGAGCTGTTGTTGCCATCATGAATGAGTTCTGGGGGATCTGGCTGCAAATTAATTCAGAAGACATTGAACAGTTGAAGAGAGATGAACTTCAACGGAGACTAAAAGCTGATTTGTCAAAGGCAAAAAGTCAGTCTGAAAGCCAGACTTCACCTTCTTCTAGCATTTATCACTACATCAAGTTTGGAAATATAGCACTAGAGGAAAAACAATGGGACGTCAGCACCAAGCTCTTTGAAAAAGCCATGAAACAAGATGAAAGCTGGGCATCCATTGCTTTTTACAATCATGCATACTGCACAATAATGCAGAAGAAGCAAGATTATCTCACTAATGCAATAACAGATTTGAGAAAAGCACAAGATTCTCTAGAATATCTCACTGAAGAAAGCTTGATCTGTTTGCAGTTTGTGAAAATGGCTACTGCAACCTCAACCAACAATGACCAAACCAGCCTTGAAAAGCAATTCACAACCAAGTGCAACATGTACAAGTTATTTGATGAGAACATCACTGAGGCCATCAAAAAACTGGAGGAAATTATTGACAATGGAAAGGATGCATTGGCCAACAAATCGCCAGTCTTCTCCCTGGTTTCAAGTGCTGATGAAGAACTCCAAGCTGAAGCTTACAACCTGTACAAGAGAGGTATGAAATATATATTTGCTGTGGAAGAAGAGCGTTCATTCTGGGGTCCTCTGCTGGTGCTCTGTCTTGGAATTATTCAGATTGTTGCTGGAGTATTGCTCACAGTGTTTACAGTTGGTACACTGGCTCAGGTTGGCATGGGACTCGTCTTTGAAGGCGTATCAGACTGTATCTACGGTATAGAGGGCCTTGTGACAGGAGAGTTCAGCTGGAAGTCATGGGCTATAGAGAAAGCCATTTCAATCGGTGTATCACTTATTTCCTTTGGAGTTGGAAAGTTGATAAAAAAGGGCTTCAAAGCTTTCAAAATGGTACTAAAAGGTTTGGGGAAAAAGCTGAAGGCTTTGCCAAAGTTTTTCTCCAAGCAGGTTAAAGCAGGCTTCAGTAAAGTCATAAAAACAAGCATGAAGAAGGCAATAAAAAGAAGTTCGAAAAAAATTGTGGAGGAAGCCCTTTTTAAAGGACTTGGGAAGGCAGAAGACGCACTACTGAAGGAAATACTTAAACAAATCAAAACAAATCTGTCAAAGACAATTGCTGAAGATGTGAAAACCAACATAAACAACAAGCCCTTGAGCACATTGGTAGACTCTATTATCCTCTCCCACCTCGAAGATAAGGAACAACTCAACGATCTATTGAAGGACAAGAACAGGAGTAAGCTTCTGTCTATTTTCAAACAGTGCAGCGAAACTGCACTACAACCATTTAAGGCTGACCTGGACTGGCAGAAGAAGCTCAACTCATCCATAATCAAAGTGATGGACAAAGCTAGAGGTAAAACTGATGGAAAAGTTCATACAATGCTAACGTTCATCAAAGGTATCCACTACGTGACCCTGGCAGCAGATGCCACTGCTGCAGTACTCACTCTGTCCGACAAGTTTTTCTTAAAGCTTAAGGAGGAGCTGAATTCTTTTAAAAAAGAAAGCACTATGACAGAGAAAGTTGAGATAAATGACCTGTCATCTTCAGAACTTGAGATGCTGAAAGAATTCAAGCAGGAGTTGGCCAGCACCATCAGTGAATTACTGGCTGATGCTTTAGTGGACGTGTTCCACAAGAAGTTCTCCAGTCATGTTGTTTCTTATGTTCAAGGTAAAGTGAATAAAGCCTTAAGAGAAAAAGCCAAATCTGGCTTTAACAAAGTAAACGATAAATTCAGAGATCGCCAGAACAACAGGGACACTGCAAACATGCTGGAAAATCCAAATTCTACACTTGCAGCAAAAGCAAGTAAACTCTCAAGATCACATGCAGAGAAAGTCAAAAATCCTAAGACAAGAGGGACAATTCTTGATGTCCGAGTCCTGTCCGAGGTCACTGGAACTAAAGCTGTCATACTAACCAAGGACAGACGTGGCACACTTACTAAAATGCAAGTGGTGAACCCGACCAATAAACCTGCCAGTCAAACTGTCACACTGATCTACACACCAAAGAGTGCCCAATATCCTGACGGCCGTTATGATGTGTACATCAATAACGCAGTCATTTACATGGACGGCAAGAGCTCACTGTTTCAAGCTTTGGCACAAAGCATTAAACCAAAAGCTGGTGAAAATGAGATCACATTGGAAGCAAACCGGCTCAGATCCATGGAGGCTGCTGCTCTGCTCAGAAACCCCGGCCAATGGGAGGTTTTAATCAAGCGCACGGAGTGGACTCAAAGAGTCAGAGGTGGAAACTGGTACATGGTAGAGGGAGCTGAAACAAACAGGATCATCAAAGAAAGCAAAACAGTAATCATGACTGGGGTTTGGAAAGTGAGACAATACAAGGAATGGCAAAAACAAGCAACTCAAAATCCAGAAATTGGAAAAATCATGAGTACAGACCATCAGCCACCAGTTGGTAGTATGCTGGAAGCTAGAAACATGAACCTGAGTGGCAAACTAGCACAGGCAATGCTTAAAGAGGGAGCAAAGTCTTCTCCTCTGGATTCCAACCTGATAACGGCTGTGCAGAAATATCGTGGCCATGAATTTCCAGCTGTTTATGGGCCTAAAAAGGCACACGGTCAGTTTCCAGATTCAAAATATGAAGACTTTAGATCGTACTTGGCTATGACCATGAGTAAAGATGATGTTGAGGGAACGTTCAAACTGACGATCCTCGGTGCGATGATGAGACAGCTGGACGGCGGCAGCAGCTCCAACACCCTGCAGATGAAGAGGAAGAATACGAGCAGGCTGGCCATGTTTGATCTCAGTTTTCAGGAACACAGTTTGAAGTTGGTGGACGGATGGTTCAGCCGGCTTCAGGGGTCAGGGGTCATGACGGTCGACCATCACATCACCATGACGACCTGGATCAACAGAAAGGGCTACAGGGACCAAAATGATCCACACAAGGTCCAAGTCACCAACTTCCTGCAGTGAAAAGGTAACGTTTAACTTTTAATAGATTACTGCAATTAAGCGCTGACAAGTCATTCTTTTTCCGTCTCATTGTTTTGTTTTGTTTTTATATTTTGAAAGTAAAACGCAGTCACACTGTATAATTTTTCAAATGCTGACGGGCTAACCAGTGGTTTTGTTTTCTTTCTGCAGTTGTGGAGAAACAACCGGGAGCATGAAAACAGCACGGGTTTCGACCTTCCTGGCTTTCTGGATTCGTGTCGAAAACACTTCATTTTCTTTTGTTTTTAATTCAAATTCATTTTAAATTGTAAGTTACTGTTGATGCATTGCAGTAAACCAGTCAAAAGTGAGAGACCAGCAGCAAGTACATTTTCAAAAGGATTTCTATCCAACACAAGTTTTTAGAAACCACTTTGCCCTGTGTGTCGCATTAACAATCACACACATTTACGTGGAAATAGAAACCTTACTGTTGTTGTTACGACAGTCAGTAAAGTTCATCATCATCATTCATTATGATGAAAGAAATCTTACCACTTGCTGATGCAATTTTATGGAAGTTTTGAATTAAAACTAAAGACATGCAATTATGTTTAGTAACTTCATTTTAAAGTCGCTTTATTTTAATATTAATAGAATAATTTAAGATAATGTTTCAGTTCAGTGTTGGACTCTGATATGAGCTCCTACTCATACTGGCACTGAGGAATTATTGTAATTGGGGTTGTGTCTCTCAGCTTTTTCTTTGTCATAGTAAGAAATTTCCATAGATTTCAAGAACTTTTCGCATTCAAAATAGACATTTTACTTACCTGTAATGTTTAAAGCCTGTAGAAATAACACACTGACATCACGTACGTTTATGTCAGCTGCATCACCAGCAACAAAGTTGAATAACTAATTAGTTAAGTTAATAATTAACTTATTGTGGGACAAAGTGATATTACAAGACGTGGCGGATCGGCCTCACTCATTTTCATTATTAATATTATCATTAGCTCCATATCGTCGGTTGGTCTTTCTTCAACAACGCAGACCTTTGGCTCCCCATGTGGTCAGGAGTGGTATTACTACATGAAGCTTAAACAAATAAATATACATAATGTGCAAGCAACATCTTTTCTTATTACTTTGTATTTCAAACAGGTTTATCCGCTTGTTAGTCATTTGCTGTAATCGTTTTATGTTAATTGTCTTCTGGAATTAATGGTGTGTTGGAAAAAGGGGATTTTCATCCATTTAATGGAAACGTATCAATATATGATGAGTTTGTCAGATTTATTTTTCGTCTAATGATTTATATATCTTCTTTAATTATTATCCTACAACATTTAAATCCCTTCTACATTGTACTACATTTCATAAACGGTTTTACATGTTGATTTTGCATAGTAATAAGACATAAATGAATTTACATAAAATATAATAGTTTTAAGGTTTCTCTTAGGAAACAGAAAGGTGGAGGATCATCGACTCAGTTAATCATTGTTTTCTCTGTAACTGCAAAGCATTTGTTTGGTGATGGGTCATTTTCCAATGAATAAATATAATCACTTTCACCAAGTTGTCGTTTTTTTTTTCTTTAGGTAAGAGAAATATTAATTAAATGCTTCAAGTCCAGTTTTCAACTTTTAATTAATTCTGTGTCAACAAATTAGTTTCCTCTCTTTAGCTAATGGTAATACAATAACCAAAGTCCCCAAGGAAATACTTTTCAGTTCTTCGAGGGTGAGCATTACTTAATAACCCACAAACATAAAAGGTGCGGCAACAAACATTTATTGTGCAAAGACTGTTAACATAAATCAAGGGTGGGGAAAATGTCTCTTAAAATGGCCAATCCTTAAAAGGCAAGGGTTAAAAACAAACAGTCACAAAGTCAATCCGCTCAGGGGCTCACTGTCATGTTCAAAGACTGTCCTCTAGCGCCCCCTCTTGAATCCACAGCAGTCAGGCCCACGCCGACAGGAATCCCTCTGCCACACACCTCCAGTCGACAATCTTTGACCCTGGATCAAAGAAGAATAGCCAGCAATCTGCCCTACAACCACAAGATATTTCATTTTTTTTATCACGAAGTGGTTCGGCTTGCAACAGTGTATTGGTTGGAGAAACTCACAGCTTTTAGACAGAAGTTCCTACTTATGCCATTAGCGTCCAAAGGCCTCCAACACACCGCTGCGTTCGCTGTCCGGCCTGTCCAGGTCCGCTGGGGACCCCCCAACAACCCGGGCCCCGTGGGCCTCCACCCGCCAGTCCACTCTCCCAGCTTCCCCCTGGTTCACCATTGGTCTAGGGGGGCCAGCCTGCAGTAGTTCATTGGCCGGTGCAGCTGTCAGTCAAGGTCCAGTTCACTGCCTTAATAATGTTCAGCTGGGTCTAATCAACTCAAAAAGGTAATTGTATGTCAAACTCAAACCAGGGAAAAAGTTACATTTCAAACAATAACAGTAACTGAACAAAAACAACAAACACATGCATGCAAGTAAAATGTTTAACACAATTCCAAAAATAAATAAAAATACAATTAAAAAAAGCATGACACTGAGAAACAGTGACATAAACTAGAAAATTTCCTCGCAGAAATTTCGAGAGTGCCACGGTGGGCTGATGCCCATTTGTGT